>NW_028157640.1:0-70784 GCF_964263955.1 Coregonus lavaretus
AGCTTCGCCTTCCATGCGCAATGAAACGGACATGAGCAAGCATGTCGTCTCTCGTCACGTATGTTAGTTCGCCCCAGAATTGACCAAGTGTCAGAGTAAAGACATAGAATAAGGACATGAGAACTAGACTGCTGAAATCCGGTTGAAATTGACTAAGCATAATGGCATGATTTTATGAGACATCAGTGCTTGGATGTCCTTCATGCTGTTATGAACCTTTAGAAAATATCAATATCTATGATTGTACCCCAAATGGCAGCCTGTTCCCTATATAGACAGCCAGGTCACCCGTGATACAAGTCAGTATTCGACGTCCATCCATGTCTGAGGACGTCAGGAGATGACTTGGAAACCGACCACTAGGGGCAACAGTGAGCGCTGTTACCTTCAAGTAGACAGACGGGTGTAAGCATCTGCCTCTGGTGTTATAGGTTGCATGTTGAAATCCAGCAGTAGAAAGTTGTTTTGAGATGTTTTAAGCCCATCCCAAACCTTAACCCTTACCTTAACCATTCAGAGTTAATGGCTAACCTTAACCCTAACCTTAGAGATTTAGAGTTAATGCCTAAAGTTAACCTTAAACACTTCAAAATTTGACATTTGAGAAACATGGATGAAAGTCTAATTATGATGTGAGACTGTGCATTACTTTTGACCGGAGCCTTGTGTTTTGGTCTAAACTAGTGCACTATAAAGGGATTAGACTGCCATTTGGGAGCCTTGTGTTTTGGTCTAAACTAGTGCACTATAAAGGGATTAGAGTGGCATTTGGGAGCCTTGTGTTTTGGTCTAAACTAGTGCACTATAAAGGGATTAGAGTGGCATTTGGGAGCCTTGTGTTTTGGTCTAAACTAGTGCACTATAAAGGGATTAGAGTGGCATTTGGGAGCCTTGTGTTTTGGTCTAAACTAGTGCACTATAAAGGGATTAGACTGCCATTTGGGAGCCTTGTGTTTTGGTCTAAACTAGTGCACTATAAAGGGATTAGAGTGGCATTTGGGAGCCTTGTGTTTTGGTCTAAACTAGTGCACTATAAAGGGATTAGAGTGGCATTTGGGACACGGCCCATTCTGTAAGTCTGGAACAGTAGAAGCTGATAGTAGAATTTACAAGGGTAAATTGAGATAGAGAGATACATTATCCTACTTGGTAGATAGAGAGATACAGTATCCTACTTGGTAGATAGAGAGATACAGTATCCTACTTGGTAGATAGAGAGATACATTATCCTACTTGGTAGATAGAGAGATACAGTATCCTACTTGGTAGATAGAGAGATACAGTATCCTACTTGGTAGATAGAGAGAGAGAGATACAGTATCCTACCTGGTAGATAGAGAGATACATACTCCTACTTGGTAGATAGAGAGATAGAGAGATACAGTATCCTACTTGGTAGATAGAGAGAGAGATACAGTATCCTACCTGGTAGATAGAGGGATAGAGAGATACATACTCCTACTTGGTAGATAGAGAGATAGAGAGATACAGTATCCTACCTGGTAGATAGAGAGATAGAGAGATACAGTATCCTACCTGGTAGATAGAGAGATAGATAGATACAGTATCCTACCTGGTAGATAGAGGGATAGAGAGATACAGTATCCTACCTGGTAGATAGAGAGATAGAGAGAAAGAGTAGTCTACTTGATAGATAGGGAGATACAGTATCGTACTTGGTGGATAGAGAGATATATTATCCTACTTGGTAGATGGAGAGATAGAGAGATACAGCATCCTACTTGGTAGATAGAGAGATACAGCATTCTACTTGGAAGATAGAGAGATAGAGAGATACAGATCCTACTTGGTAGATACAGAGATAGAGAGATACAGTAGTCTACTTGGTAGATAGAGAGATACATTAGTCTACTTGGTAGATAGAAAGATACAGAAACCTACTTTGTAGATAGAGAGATAGAGAGATAAAGGAGTCTACTTGGTAGATAGAGAGAAAGAGAGATACAGTATCCTACTTGGTAGATAGAGAGATAGAGAGAAAGAGTAGTCTACTTGATAGATAGGGAGATACAGTATCGTACTTGGTGGATAGAGAGATATATTATCCTACTTGGTAGATGGAGAGATAGAGAGATACAGCATCCTACTTGGTAGATAGAGAGATACAGCATTCTACTTGGAAGATAGAGAGATAGAGAGATACAGATCCTACTTGGTAGATACAGAGATAGAGAGATACAGTAGTCTACTTGGTAGATAGACAGATACCATATCATACTTGGTAGATAGAGAGATAGAGTATCTACTACGTAGATAGAAAGATAGAGAGATTCAGTATCCTACTTTTTAGATAGAGATAGAGAGATACAGTATCCTACCTGGTACATAGAGAGAAACAATATACTACTTTGTAGATAGAGAGATAGAGAGATACATAATTCTACTTGGTAGATAGAGAGATACAGAATCCTACTTGGTAGACCCTCTGTAGCTCAATTGGTAGAGCATGGCACTTGTAACGCCAGGGTAGTGGGTTCGATCCCCGGGACCACCCATAGGAAAAAATGTATGCACACATGATTGTAAGTCGCTTTGGATAATAGCGTCTGCTAAATGGCATATTATTATTAGATAGAGATACAGTATTGTACATAGTAGATAGAGAGATACAGTAGTCTACTTGGTAGATAGAAAGATACAGGATCCTACTTGGTAGATAAAGATATACTGAATCCTACTTAGTAGATAGAGAGATACAGAATTCTACTTGGCAGATAAAGAGATATAGAGATACATTATCCTACTTGGTAGATAGAGAGATACAGCATCTACTTGTTAGATAGAGAGATACAATATCCTAATTGGTAGATAGAGAGATACATTATCCTACTTGGTAGATAGAGAGATACATTATCCTACTTGGTAGATAGAGAGATACATAATCCTACTTGGTAGATAGAGAGATAGAGAGATACAGTATCCTACCTGGTAGATAGAGAGATAGAGAGATACAGTATCCTACCTGGTAGATAGAGAGATAGAGAGATACAGTATCTGACTTGGTAGATAGAGAGATACAGTGTCCTACTTGGTAGATAGAGAGAGAGATACAGTTGTCTACTTGGTAGATAGAGAGATACATTAGCCTACTTGGTAGATAGAAAGATACAGAAACCTACTTGGTAGATAGAGATATAGAGAGATACAGTATCCTACCTGGTAGATAGAGAGATAGAGAGATACAGGAGTCTACTTGGTAGATAGGGAGCTAGAGAGATGCATCATCCTACTTGCTAGATAGAGAGATACACTATCCTACTTGGTAGATAGAGAGATAGAGAGATACAGGAGTCTACTTGGTAGATATAGAGAAAGAGAGATACAGTATCCTACCTGGTAGATAGAGAGATAGAGAGATACAGTATCCTACCTGGTAGATAGAGATATAGAGAGATACAGTATCCTACCTGGTAGATAGAGAGATAGAGAGATACAGGAGTCTACTTGGTAGATAGGGAGCTAGAGAGATGCATCATCCTACTTGCTAGATAGAGAGATACACTATCCTACTTGGTAGATAGAGAGATAGAGAGATACAGGAGTCTACTTGGTAGATATAGAGAAAGAGAGATACAGTATCCTACCTGGTAGATAGAGAGATAGAGAGATACAGTATCCTACCTGGTAGATAGAGATATAGAGAGATACAGTATCCTACCTGGTAGATAGAGAGATAGAGAGATACAGGAGTCTACTTGGTAGATAGAGAGAGATACAGTTGTCTACTTGGTAGATAGAGAGATACAGAAACCTACTTGGTAGATAGAGAGCTAGAGAGATGCATCATCCTACTTGCTAGATAGAGAGATACACTATACTACTTGGTAGATAGAGAGATAGAGAGATACAGTATCCTACTTGGTAGATAGAGAGATAGAGAGAAAGAGTAGGCTACTTGGTAGATAAGGAGATACAGTATCATACTTGGTGGATAGAGATATATATTATCCTACTTGGTAGATGGAGAGAAGAGAGATACAGTATCCTACTTGGTAGACAGAGAGATACAGCATCCTACTTGGTAGATAGAGAGATAGAGAGATACAGATGCTACTTGGTAGATACAGAGATAGAGAGATACAGTAGTCTACTTGGTAGATAGACAGATACCACATCATACTTGGTAGATAGAAAGATAGAGAGATTAAGTATCCTACTTTTTAGATAGAGATAGAGAGATACAGTATCCTTCCTGGTAGATAGAGAGAAACAATATACTAGTTGGTAGATAGAGAGATACATAATCCTACTTGGTAGATAGAGAGATACAGAATCCTACTTGGTAGATAGAGAGATACAGAATCCTACTTGGTAGACCCTCTGTAGCTCAATTGGTAGAGCATGGCGCTTGTAACGCCAGGGTAGTGGGTTCGATCCCCGGGACCACCCATAGGTAAAAATGTATGCACACATGACTGTAAGTCGCTTTGGATAAAAGCGTCTGCTAAATGGCATATTATTATTAGATAGAGATACAGTATTGTACATAGTAGATAGAGAGATACAGTAGTCTACTTCGTAGATAGAAAGATACAGGATCCTACTTGGTAGATAAAGATATACTGAAAAATCTACTTGGTAGATGGAGAGATACAGAATTCTACTTGGCAGGTAAAGAGATATAGAGATACAGTATCCTACTTGGTAGATAGAGAGGTACAGTTCCTACTTGGTAGATAGAGAGATACATAATCATACTTGGTAGATAGAGAGATAAATTATCCTAATTGGTAGATAGAGAGATACATAATCCTACTTGGTAGATAGAGAGATACAATATCCTAATTGGTAGATAGAGAGATACATTATCCTACTTGGTAGATAGAGAGATAGAGAGATACAGTATTCTACCTGGTAGATATAGAGATAGAGAGATACAGTAGTCTACTTGGTAGATAGGGAGATACATTATCTTACTTGGTAGATAGAGAGATACAGTATTCTACTTTGTAGATCAGGGGCGCAACTTGGTTAAGGGATATATATATATAATTTTTTTTATCCAGTCTCATAAACTCTCTAAACAGCCTACCCGATGCCCGGATGTAAACATTACACTCACAAAAGTTCCAAAAGAATAAAGACATTTCAAATGTCATGTTATTTCTATATACAGTGTTGAAATGTTGTGCAAATAGTTAAACTACAAATGGGAAAATAAATAAACATAAATATGGGTTATGTTTGTTCTTCACTGGTTGCCCTTTTCTTGTGGCAACAGGTCACAAATCTTGCTGCTGTGATTGCGCACTGTGGTATTTCACCCAGTAGATAAGGGAAGTTATCAAAATTGGTTTTGTTTTCAAATTCGTTGTGGGTCTGTGTAATCTGAGGGAAATATGTGTCTCTAACATGGTCATACATTTGGCAGGAGGTTAGGAAGTGCAGCTCAGTTTCCACCTCATTTTGTGGGCAGTGTGCACATAGCCTGTCTTCTCTTGAGAGCCAGGTCTGCCTATGGTGGCCTTTCTCAATAGCAAGGCTATGCTCACTGAGTCTGTACATAGTCAAAGCTTTCCTTAAGTTTGGGTCAGCCACAGTGGTCAGGTATTCTGCCACTGTGTACTCTCTGTTTAGGACCAAATAGCGGTCTAGTTTGCTCTGTTTTTTTTTTGTTAATTCTTTCCAATGTGTCAAGTAATTCTCTTTTTGTTTTCTCATGATTTGGTTGGGTCTAATTGTGTTGTTGTTGTTGTCCTGGGGATCTATGGGGTCTGTTTGTGTTTGTGAACAGAGCCCCAGGACCAGCTTACTTAGGGGACACTTCTACAAGTTCATCTCTCTGTAGGTGATGGCTTTGTAATGGAAGGTTTGGGAATCACTTCCTTTTAAGTGGTTATAGAATTTAACGGCTCTTTTCTGGATTTTGTTCATTAGCGGGTATCGTCCTAATTCTGCTCTGCATGCAGTATCTGGTGTTTTATGTTGTACACAGAGAATATTTTTTTGCAGAATTCTGCATGCAGAGTCTCAATTTGGTGTTTGTCCCATTTTGTGAATTCTTGGTTGGTGAGTGGACCCCAGTCCTCACAACCATGAAGGGCAATGGGTTCTATAACTGATTCAAGTATTTTTAGCCAGATCCTAAATGGTATGTCAAATTTTATGTTCCTTTTGATGGCATAGAAGGCCTTTCTTGCCTTGTCTCTCAGATCGTTCACAGCTTTGTGGAAGTTGCCTGTGGCGCTGATGTTTAGGCCGAGGTATGTAAAGTTTATTGTGTACTCTAGGGCAACAGTGTCTAGATGGAATTTGTATTTGTGTTCCTGGTAACTGGACCTTTTTTCTGAACACCATTATTTTTGTCTTACTGAGATTTACTGTCAGGGCCCAGGTCTGACAGAATCTGTGCAGAAGATCTAGGTGCTGCTGTAGGCCCTTCTTGGTTGGTGACAGAAGCACCAGATCATCAGCAAACAGTAGATATTTGACTCCAGATTCTAGTAGGGTGAGGCCGGGTGCTGCAGACTCTTCTAGTGCCCTTGCCAATTCGTTGATATATACGCTGAAGAAGGTAGGGCTTAAACTGCATCCCTGTCTCACCCCACGGCCCTGTGGAAAGAAATGTGTGTGTCTTTTGCCAATTTTAACTGCACACTTGTTGTTTGTGTACACGGATTTGATAATGTTGTATAATTTTCCCCCAACACCACTTTCCATCAATTTGTATATCAGACCCTCATGCCAAATTGAGTTAAAAGCTTTTTTGAAATCAACAAAGCATGAGAAGACTTTGCCTTTGTTTTGGTTTGTTTGTTTGTTAATTAGGGTGTGCAGGGTGAATACGTGGTCTGTTGTACGGTAATTTGGTAAAAAGCCAATTTGACATTTGCTCAGTACATTGTTTTCACTGAGGAAATGAACTAGTCTGCTGTTAATGATAATGCAGAGGATTTTCCCAAGGTTGCTGTTGACGCATATCCCATGGTAGTTATTGGGGTCAAATTTGTCTCCACTTTTGTGGATTGGGGTGATCAGTCCTTGGTTCCAAATATTGGGGAAGATGCCAGAGCTGAGGATGATGTTAAAGAGTTTTAGTATAACCAATTGGAATTTGTGGTCTGTATATTTTATTATTTAATTGAGGATACCATCAACACAACAGGCCTTTTGGGTTGCAGGGTTTGTATTTTGTCCTGTAGTTCATTCAATGTAATTGGAGAATCCAGTGGGTTCTGGTAGTTTTTAATAGTTGATTCTAAGATTTGCATTTGATCATGTATATTTTGTTGCTGTTTGTTCTTTGTTATAGGGCCAAAAATATTGGAGAAGTGGTTTACATATACATTTCGGTTTTGGATAGATAGCTCTTTTGTTGTTGTTTGTTTAGTGTTTTCCAAATTTCCCAGAAGTGGTTAGAGTCTATGGATTACATTGGGCTGATTTCTGACAGGCTGTTCCTTCTTTTTCCGTAGTGTATTTCTGTATTATTTTAGTGATTCACCATAGTGAAGGCGTAGGCTCAGGTTTTCTGGGTCTCTATGTTTTTGGTTGGATAGGTTTCTCAATTTCTTTCTTAGGTTTTTGCATTCTTCATCAAACCATTTGTCACTGTTGTTACTTTTCTTCTGTTAGAGGTTTTTAGATTTGATAGGGAAGCAGAGAGGTCGAATATACTGTTTAGGTTTTCTACTGCCAAGTTCACACCTTCACTATTACAGTGGAACGTTTTGTCCAGGAAGTTGTCTACAGGGATTGCATTTGTTGTTGCCTAATAGTTTTTTGGTATATTTCCACACTACTTTCCTTCCATCTATAGCATTTCTTAATATTATTCAGTTCCTTTGGCTTTGATGCCTCATGATTGAGTATTGCTCTCTTCAAATAGACTGTGATTTTGCTGTGGTCTGATAGGGGTGTCAGTGGGCTGACTGTGAACGCTCTGAGAGACTCTGGGTTGAGGTCAGTGATAAAGTAGTCTACAGTACTACTGCCAAGAGATGGGCTATAGGTGTACCTACCATAGGAGTCCCCTCGAATCCTACCATTGACTATGTACATATCCAGCGTGCAACAGAGCTGCAGGAGTTGTGACCCGTTTTTGTTGGTTATGTTGTCGTAGTGCCTAGGGGGGCATATGGGGGAGGGAATGCTGTCACCTCCAGGTAGGTGTTTGTCCTGAGGGTGTCAGGTTCTTGTCCAGTTCTGGCATTTAGGTCGCCACAGACTCGTACATGTCCCTGGGTTTGTAAATGATTGATTTACATTGGGGGGATATAGGTAGCACTCCTGAACAGCTAATCATGGCTACCCGGACTATTTGACCTGCCCCCCCACCCCATCCTTTTTACGCTGCTGCTACTCTGTTAATTATTTATGCATGGTCGCTTTAACTCTACCCACAAGTACATATTACTTCAACTATCTCGGCTAGCCGGTGCCCCCGCACATTGACTCTGCACCGGTACCCCCCTGTATATATAGCCTCCCTACTGTTATTTTATTTTACTTCTGCTCTTTTTTTCTCAACACTTTTTTTGTTGTTGTTTTATTTTTACTTTTTTTGTTAAAAATAAATGCACTGTTGGTTAAGGGCTGTAAGTAAGCATTTCACTGTAACGTCTGCACCTGTTGTATTAGGCGCATGTGACCAATAAAATGTGATTTGATTTGATTTGATTTGATTTGATTTCTCTGTTGAGATCATTTCCTTTTGAATTTTAGCCAAAAGTAAAATGTTCCTGTTTTGATTAATTGAATAGAGTGAGTTAGGTCTGCTCTATACCAAATTATCATACCCCCTGAGTCCCTTCCCTGTTTCACACCTGGCAGTTTGGTGGATGGGACTACCAGCTCTCTGTAACCTAGAGGGCAACCAGTGGGTCCGTCTCCTTTATACCATGTTTCTTGTAGGATGACAATGTCTGTATTTCTGATTTCCTTGGTGAAGTCCAGGTTTCTGCTCTTTAGGCCAAAGGCAGATGACCTCAGGCCTTGGATATTCCAGGATGAAATAGTGAAGGCTTTGTGTTCCATAAAGTGTCTAATGTTGTTGGTCGTGTGGTTTGGCCTCAGGCCAGTAATTGTGAGCAGAGCCTGCTGAGCATCTGGTACATGTCATTGGCTTGGGCTAATGTAAGAGTGGGTGTTGGGCCTGTTTGCCAGCTCACGGCCTGGGCGTGTGTGCAACTTTCATGTTGAGGCCCTCTTTGCGGGAGTGGGGGGCATGGGGTGGGTAGGTGGGGCATAGGTCTGATCTGAGGGGGCCTAAATGGGGTGCGGGCATGGTTGACTTGGGGGGGTGTTAATTGGTTGGGGTGGGGGTGGGGGTGTGGATCTGGCTGGTGGTGCTGTGGTCTGGATGTACGTCCTCTCGGCGGGGGTCCTCTATGTGTAGGACCGGGTGGGGGTCCCGCAGGTCTGGGAGAGTGTCTCGCTGGTCTGGGTGGGGTGTCTGTTGATCTGTTGCTCCTGTGTGAGGTGTTGGGTCTGCGGTTGAGGGAGATATCCTTTAGGGTCCGGGCGAAGGTGGGCACTGCTGCCTTGTATAGGTGGACCTGGTCATAAAGGCTGTTCACGTCCAGGGTGGAGTGGTGGGCCAGGTAGACATTTGGTTTGATGCACAGTCAAAGGAAATTATTGCATTTACCTGCTGTATGGTAGCAGGGTGGAAGTCTTTTCGTGGTAGCATGGTTGAGATAACCACTTGTGCGTTGGGGAAAGTAGAAGAAGCTTTTTCTATCACTCCCTTGAGTGCTGTGGCCACCCTTTCCTGCTGTGGGTCGTTTGTGCCTGTGTTTATTATTATGTGGCTGGGTGATCCTAGTTGGTCCTCAGACAGAAGGGCGCGCTGGGTGTTTGGACACCAGAGTTTAGACACTGTGTGTTTTGGAAAAAGTTTATTTTCTTGTATGTATTTCCCGTTTGAGTCCATAAGGTGTACAATCTGTGGCTTGTGTATGTCCTCAGTGGGTGTGGGGGGGTCATCAGGAGGGCTATCAGGGTGGCTGACAGGGGGGGTGCTCAGAGGGGGTGGGATCCCCTGGGCTTGGGGTTCTTCATTTGTCTGTCCGGCTGTGATGTCAAGGCAATGGTCAGGGTCTAGGGTGTACTGTTCTGCTGTGGTGTCAAGACTTTGGCCAGGATCTGAGGTGGGCTGTTCTGCTGGCTTCTCTGTGGGAGTGGCCAGCTCTTTAATGGGTTGTTCTCTGTCACCCGTCATCATTCTCACCTTCTCCTCCAGCACTCTGATCCTCTCCTCTAGTGCTCTGTTTTTCTCCTGCTCCTGCTCTTTCTCCTGTTGATGTTGTCTCACCACAGTCCAGAGTGCAGATATGTCTCTCTCCACCTCCAGCTCTCCAGGTCTAGTTAAGGGGGTGTTGTTGTGCTGGACTGTTGTCTGGGTCTGTGCTGACTGGAGTGTAATCACCTGCTGTTCCAGCTCCACCTGCCTTACCTCCAGCTGGGTGAATTTATCCTTCATTTCAATGAGGGAGTAGTACTCTGTGATGGGAAGTTGACTTTCCGCTTGGGGTTGCTCGTCTGTGGGGTTATTTAATGAAGAGGTCTGGTCTGACCCGCTCGTCGTGGGGGTATCTTTCTCAAGGGAGAGCTTCTCCTGCTGAGCGATATCTTTGATTAGGTGAAAGACCAGCTGGAACTGTTTGGGGTTGCCCTGTACCAATACTGTTCCAGATTTATAGAGATTAATATTAGCTGACTCAGAGACCTCGTTGTCTAGTATCATGAGTTTCCACCCATTGCTAACACCCCCCCTCTTAACAGAGGGGTAGTGTGCTAATATAGCACTATGCCATGCCAGGGGATGGTGTGGAAGATAAGGTTGCTTATGTTCCCATTTTTATAAAAGTCAGCAAAACGTGGCTCTTGATTTCCCATAAGGAGCTTCATTTTGTACTCTTTTCGTGTCTTATCATTCTCTTTGTACTAGCAAGCTTGGTAGCCTTAGCATTCAGTCCATATAAAGTAAAATATATCATTGTAATGTATTTTTCTTCTTGGTTTTTGAAAGTAAAAAATAGCTTCAGACTAAACATTACTCCCTCAGTTCCAGGTTGGATGGTGTTTTCAGGTTTCTGTTTGTTTGCCAGAGCATTTGCTGTATAGCTTGGGAATAGTCATCCTTGGTAGTAGAAAGCCTTCCAGGTAATTCCGTCCAAAATCAGGTTGTAGGTCTGGAGTTTTGGTTTGGAATGAAGGTTATGTTGTTGAGGGTAGCATCCTGAATATGTCCCTGCCAAAAAAATCCAAGTTTATCTAAATCGAACTCTATATATTTTGGAAAATCATGCTGAATAAATCTCTCTCTCTCTCTCTCTCTCTCTCTCTCTCTCTCTCTCTCTCTCTCTCTCTCTCTCTCTCTCTCTCTCTCTCCCTCTCTCTTCCCCTCTCTCTCCCTCTCTCTCTCCCTCTCTCTCTCCCTCTCTCCCTGTTGTTAGAACAGGTCTCTCTCTTGCTCTCTCTTTCTCTCTGTTGATAGAACAGCCCCCCCCCCCCCCCCCAGGCTGATGTATCACTATAGAAACAGAGCTCACCACAGCGGTGGTTCAAACGCTCTAATTTAAGATCACACTGCATGTAGAGCCTGGGGACATACACAGTGGACGGACAGAGCAGGATGGTTGTGTGTGTATTTGTATTTATTAAGGATCCCCATTAGCTGCTGCCAACCATATAACATCATTACACCACTACATATCTACAACCCAAAATGTATAATACCACCATACAACAATATTACAATGTACTTGTATGTAGAGTGCGTAGGCTAGCGTGTGTATGCGTGTCTCTTCACAGTCCACGTTGTTCCATAAGGTGTGGTTTTATCTGTTTAAAAAAAAAAACAGATTTTACTGCTAACATGAGTTACTTGATGTGGATTAGAGTTCCATGTAGTCATGGTTCTGTGTAGTACTGTGCATTTCCCGATGAAATTCTGGACTTGGGGACTGTAAAGAGACCCCTGGTGGCATGTCTTGTGGGGTATGTATGGGTGTCTGAGCAAGGCTATGCTCACTGAATCTGTACATAGTCAAAGCTTTCCTTAAGTTTGGGTCAGTCACAGTGGTCAGGTATTCTGCCACTGTGTACTCTCTGTTTAGGGCCAAATAGCATTCTAGTTTGCTCTGTTTTTTTGATTGTTCTTTCCAATGTGTCAAATAATTCTCTTTTTGCTTTCTCATGATTTGGTTGGGTCTAATTGTGTTGTTGTTGTTGTTGTTGTTGTCCTGGGGCTCTGTGGGGTCTGTTTGTGTTTGTGAACAGAGCCCCAGGACCAGCTTACTTAGGGGACTCTTCTCCAAGTTCATCTCTCTGTAGGTGATGGCTTTGTTATGGAAGGTTTGGGAATCGCTTCCTTTTAAGTGGTTATAGAATTTAACGGCTCTTTTCTGGATTTTGATAATTAGCGGGTATTGGCCTAATTCTGCTCTGCATGCATTATTTGGTGTTTTACGTTGTACACGGAGGATGTTTTTGCAGAATTCTGCATGCAGAGTCTCAATTTGGTGTTTGTCCCATTCTGTGAATTCTTGGTTGGTGAGCGGACCCCAGACCTCACAACCATAAAGGGCAATGGGTTCTATAACTGATTCAAGTATTTTTTGCCAGATCCTAATTGGTATGTCAAATTTTATGTTCCTTTTGATGGCATAGAAGGCCCTTCTTGCCTTCTCTCTCAGATCGTTCACAGCTTTGTGGAAGTTACCTGTGGCGCCGATATTTAGGCAGAGGTATGTATAGTTTTTTGTGTGCTCTAGGGCAACGGTGTCTAGATGAAATTTGTATTCGTGGTCCTGGCAACTGGACCTTTTTTGGAACACCATTATCTCTCTCTCTCTCTCTCTCTCTCTCTCTCTCTCTCTCTCTCTCTCTCTCTCTCTCTCTCTCTCTCTCTCTCTGTCTCTCTCTGTCTCTCTCTCGCTCTCTCTCTGGGGCTGGAGACCTACTCTCAACCATAACCATGTTTTCAGGCTATACAGTGCTGTTTACAATTACATTGTTTACCATCTTATATATGTTGTGTTCTGATGGGGTACGACAGTTGATCTATAAACTCATGAGGCATTTCTAAGTTATATTCTTAATAATTAATAGGTATATATATATATATATATATATATATATATATATATATATATATATATATCATTAATTTAGACGTCCCAAGAAATGGATGTACCAATCGCAGATTGCCCCTTTAAGCAGGGTAACAGAGCACAACTGTTTGGACCTGTTCTGGCTCTGCCTGGACACCTAAATCACACCTGCCACCTGAGAACATTGTTTCCAGTGATAAATCAGTCTTTAGTCGTGACCCAGCACAGGATGATAGTAACCAACTAGTGAGTACCCACTCCCAACAGTAACCCACTAGTGAGTACCCACTCCCAACAGTAACCCACTAGTGAGTACCCACTCCCAACAGTAACCCACTAGTGAGTACCCACTCCCAACAGTAACCCACTAGTGAGTACCCACTCCCAACAGTAACCCACTAGTGAGTACCCACTCCCAACAGTAACCCACTAGTGAGTACCCACTCCCAACAGTAACCCACTAGTGAGTACCCACTCCCAACAGTAACCCACTAGTGAGTACCCACTCCCAACAGTAACCCACTAGTGAGTACCCACTCCCAACAGTAACCAACTAGTGAGTACCCACTCCCAACAGTAACCCACTAGTGAGTACCCACTCCCAACAGTAACCCACTAATGAGTACCCACTCCCAACAGTAACCCACTAATGAGTACCCACTCCCAACAGTAACCCACTACTGAGTACCCACTCCCAACAGTAACCCACTAATGAGTACCCACTCCCAACAGTAACCCACTAATGAGTACCCACTCCCAACAGTAACCCACTAATGAGTACCCACTCCCAACAGTAACCCACTAATGAGTACCCACTCCCAACAGTAACCCACTAATGAGTACCCACTCCCAACAGTAACCCACTAATGAGTACCCACTCCCAACAGTAACCCTGGAATGGAATAAATGGAACGGTATCAAATACATTAAACATATGAAAACCACATGTTTGACTCCATTCCATTTATTCCATTCCAGCCATTACACTGAGCCCGTCCTCCTATAGCGACTCCCACCAGCCTCCTCTGGTTTATGTAGGTTTGCGTAACTGTCGCTGAATGAAATGCGCCAACACACACACAGCCAATTTCTCTGACGTAAATGTGCCCCCTGATAAGCGCGGTCTGTCACATGAGAACGGTCTATAGCATCAACAGACATGCTGTCACTGTCTGATCCATAGCAGCTGACCCATCGATCCCATAGGTCTACTGTACTGTGATGTCACCGGACTACTGGACTTATGATTGGCAGTCTGCTGACCTGCCTCAAAGCAATAAAGAGCATGGAAATTCTAATGGTTGACTTTCTCAGTTGGTTGAACAGTGCTGGTAGCAACAGGGTTGATTTCCGCTAGAAACCCAAACCTGTGAGCAGGTTCAGATAAATGCTTTAGCTAAATGGATATCTCATTATAACATTATTGACAAGATTAAACAATGCAAACAAGCAGCTGTCGGGAATGTCTTGCTTTGCATTACAATACAACACACTCTAGAGCAGTATTTATGTCTTCATCCTGGTCCTGGTTCCTGAAGTTACTGTGTTAATCCTGGTCGTGGTTCCTATAGTTACTGTGTTAATCCTGGTCCTGGTTCCTGAAGTTACTGTGTTAATCCTGGTCCTGGTTCCTATAGTTACTGTGTTAATCCTGGTCCTGGTTCCTGAAGTTACTGTGTTAATCCTGGTCCTGGTTCCTGAAGTTACTGTCTTCATCCTGGTCCTGATTCCTGAAGTTACTGTCTTCATCCTGGTCCTGGTTCCTGAAGTTACTGTGTTAATCCTGGTCCTGGTTCCTGAAGTTACTGTGTTAATCCTGGTCCTGGTTCCTGAAGTTACTGTGTTAATCCTGGTCCTGGTTCATATAGTTACTGTGTTAATCCTGGTCCTGGTTCCTGAAGTTACTGTGTTAATCCTGGTCCTGGTTCCTGACGTTACTGTGTTAATCCTGGTCCTGGGTCCTGAAGTTACTGTGTTAATCCTGGTCCTGGGTCCTGAAGTTACTGTGTTAATCCTGGTCCTGGTTCCTGAAGTTACTGTGTTAATCCTGGTCCTGGTTCCTGAAGTTACAGTGTTAATCCTGGTCCTGGTTCCTATAGTTACTGTGTTAATCCTGGTCCTGGTTCCTGAAGTTACTGTGTTAATCCTGGTCCTGGGTCCTGAAGTTACTGTGTTAATCCTGGTCCTGGTTCCTGAAGTTACTGTGTTAATCCTGGTCCTGGGTCCTAAAATTACTGTGTTAATCCTGGTCCTGGGTCCTGACGTTACTGTGTTAATCCTGGTCCTGGGTCCTGAAGTTACTGTGTTAATCCTGGTCCTGGGACCTGAAGTTACTGTCTTCATCCTGGTCCTGGTTCATATAGTTACTGTGTTAATCCTGGTCCTGGTTCCTATAGTTACTGTGTTAATCCTGGTCCTGGTTCCTATAGTTACTGTGTTAATCCTGGTTCTGGTTCCTGAAGTTACTGTGTTAATCCTGGTCCTGGTTCCTGAAGTTACTGTGTTAATCCTGGTCCTGGTTCCTGAAGTTACTGTGTTAATCCTGGTCCTGGGTCCTGAAGTAACTGTGTTAATCCTGGTCCTGGTTCCTGAAGTTACTGTGTTAATCCTGGTCCTGGTTCCTGAAGTTACTGTGTTAATCCTGGTCCTGGTTCCTGAAGTTACTGTCTTCATCCTGGTCCTGGTTCATATAGTTACTGTGTTAATCCTGGTCCTGGTTCCTATAGTTACTGTGTTAATCCTGGTTCTGGTTCCTATAGTTACTGTGTTAATCCTGGTCCTGGTTCCTGAAGTTACTGTGTTAATCCTGGTCCTGGTTCCTGAAGTTACTGTGTTAATCCTGGTCCTGGTTCCTGAAGTTACTGTGTTAATCCTGGTCCTGGTTCCTGAAGTTACTGTGTTAATCCTGGTCCTGGGTCCTGAAGTTACTGTGTTAATCCTGGTCCTGGGTCCTGAAGTTACTGTGTTAATCCTGGTCCTGGTTCCTGAAGTTACTGTGTTAATCCTGGTCCTGGTTCCTGAAGTTACTGTCTTCATCCTGGTCCTGGTTCCTATAGTTACTGTGTTAATCCTGGTCCTGGTTCCTATAGTTACTGTGTTAATCCAGGTCCTGGTTCCTGAAATTACTGTGTTAATCCTGGTTCTGGTTCCTGAAGTTACTGTGTTAATCCTGGTCCTGGTTCCTGAAGTTACTGTGTTAATCCTGGTCCTGGTTCCTGAAGTTACTGTGTTAATCCTGGTCCTGGGTCCTAAAGTTACTGTGTTAATCCTGGTCCTGGGTCCTGAAGTAACTGTGTTAATCCTGGTCCTGGTTCCTGAAGTTACTGTGTTAATCCTGGTCCTGGTTCATATAGTTACTGTGTTAATCCTGGTCCTGGTTCATATAGTTACTGTGTTAATCCTGGTCCTGGGTCCTGAAGTTACTGTGTTAATCCTGGTCCTGGGTCCTGAAGTTACTGTGTTAATCCTGGTCCTGGGTCCTGAAGTTACTGTCTTCATCCTGGTCCTGGTTCCTATAGTTACTGTGTTAATCCTGGTCCTGGGTCCTGAAGTTACTGTGTTAATCCTGGTCCTGGTTCATATAGTTACTGTGTTAATCCTGGTCCTGGTTCCTGAAGTTACTGTGTTAATCCTGGTCCTGGGTCCTGAAGTTACTGTCTTCATCCTGGTCCTGGTTCCTATAGTTACTGTGTTAATCCTGGTCCTGGTTCCTGAAGTTACTGTGTTAATCCTGGTCCTGGTTCCTGAAGTTACTGGGTTAATCCTGGTCCTGGTTCCTATAGTTACTGTGTTAATCCTGGTCCTGGTTCATATAGTTACTGTGTTAATCCTGGTCCTGGTTCCTATAGTTACTGTGTTAATCCTGGTCCTGGGTCCTGAAGTTACTGTCTTCATCCTGGTCCTGGTTCCTATAGTTACTGTGTTAATCCTGGTCCTGGTTCCTGAAGTTACTGTGTTAATCCTGGTCCTGGTTCCTGAAGTTACTGGGTTAATCCTGGTCCTGGTTCCTATAGTTACTGTGTTAATCCTGGTCCTGGTTCATATAGTTACTGTGTTAATCCTGGTCCTGGTTACTGAAGTAACTGTGTTAATCCTGGTCCTGGGTCCTGAAGTTACTGTGTTAATCCTGATCCTAGTTCCTGAAGTTTCTTTGTTAATCATGATCCTGGCTTCCTGAAGTTTCTTCCTTAATCATGGTATTACGCTCTTCTCTGAGTCACAAAAAATGTTCAAGTGCACCCTTTTTCAAATAATGCCCCAAAATGACATGGGATTAAATGACTCACTAGTTGAGGTTTAGTGGTGGTGAGGGCTTGGCCACGCGCACACACACAGAGACAGAGACAGAGACAGAGACAGAGACAGAGACAGAGACAGAGCGAGAGAGAGAGAGAGAGAGAGAGCGAGAGAGAGAGAGAGATGTTTCACTGTAATCGTGAAGATGTAAACTTGGCAGTAGAAAACCTAAACAGTATATTGGACCTCTCAGCTTCCCTATCAAATCTAAACATTGCAAACAGACAACCTACGAAAATGTAATGTAAAAAGGTAAAGCAGATATCCCCTCCTCAAACCAGGTGTGAAACTGCACATAAACTTTTATTCTTGAATTTATAACTTGAAACTCTATCTGGCAATTAAATGAGTCTAGCCAAATAAGAAATAAAATGAGAAACCTATCCAACGAAAAACATAGAGACCCAGAAAACCTGAGCTTATGCCTTCACTAAGGTGAATCACCAAGACACATACAGCACCCGATGTCACAGGAAGGCCAAAAAGATCATCAAGGACATCGACCACACGAGCCACTGCCTGTTCACCCCGCTATCATCCAGAAGGCGAGGTCATTACAGGTGCATCAAAGCTGGGACCGAGAGAATGAAAAACAGCTTCTATTTCAAGGCCATAAGACTTTAAGAAATGGAACACTAGTCACTTTAATAATGTTTACATATCTTGCACTACTCATCTCATATGTATATACTGCATTCTATTCTATAATATTCTACTGTATCTTAGTCCATGCCACTCTGTCATTGCTTGTCCATATATGTATATATTCTTAATATTGGGTATATGTTGTGTAATTGTTAGATATTACTGCACTGTCAGAGCTAGAAGCACAAGCATTGCGCTACACCCGCTATAACATCTGCTAAACACGTGTATGTGACAAATACATATTTATTTGATTTGATTTAAAACAATATAGAAATACACTACGGAAAAAGAAGGAACAGCATGTCAGAAATCAGCTCAATGTAATTGAAGAATCCATAGACTCTAACCACTACATACATATATACACATACATATACACTGGGGAAGAGATTTTTGATGTACCGATCCCATGGCATAGTGTTTATGAACTGACACGCAAAACGACTCCGGATTCAAAACTTATAATTTTTCAATTTAAATTATTATATACAATTCTTGCTACCAATATAATGTTATTTATATGTGGGATACAATCTTCCCAGATTATTATATTATTGATCAATTGACTATGACTTTTCAGATCACCCAGTAATGCTATCTGCAAGGTTAGCTCCAGGTAAATATTGCAATCCTTTAGCCATTCCTGGACCTGTGTCCAAAAACAAGCTACAAATGGACAGTACCAAAACAAATGATCTAATGATTCTGTCTATTCGCAGCGAAATCTGCAGAGCTGGGAAGATTGTATCCCACATATAAATAACATTCTATTGGTAGCAAGAATTGTATATAATAATTTAAATTGAAAAATTCTAAGTTTTGAATCCGGAGTCGTTTTGCGTGTCAGTTCATAAACACTATGCCATGGGATCGGTACGTCAAAAATCTCTTCCCAAATATTTCGCAATCTATATGGGACTGCTTTCAATCCTTTGGTCCTTAAATGAAACTGGTATACTTTTTAATTTATCACAGGCCGACAGACAAGATCCTCACTTTTTCCCCCTTCCACTTTCCTCTTCCATTTTTGCGGTAATGCTGCAATTATTTTGTTGTAATTTTGGGTAGAGCAGACATTTCCATATGTTTTTGTTAGCTGCATGTGTGACATAACTCCACCAGTCCTACCGATGATATCATTTACGAAGATTATACCTTTTTTTAACATTTTGTCAAAAATAAAAGGTTTTATATCAATTAGTATAACCACAATATTTGTTGCATTATTTGTTCTGTCGTTTCTGGAGGATTAAATTGAAATTGTAACCAACTTTCTATGGCTTGTTTTAGAAATAGTGATATTTGGGAGATTATTTCCTTTTCAAATAACTGAAAGTGAGAGGTTGTAATCTGAATAAAGGGAAAAAGGACATTCTTGAACATTGGGTGAGACAATTTTACTAATTTGCTAGAGAACCAGTTCGGATTTAAGTATAACTTTTGTATGACTGAAGCTTTTAGTGATAGGTCTAATGCTTTAACATTTAATAATTTCTGTCTTCCGAATTCATATTCATTATATAAATAGGCTCGTTTAATTTTGTCTGGCTTGCCGTTCCAAATATAATTGAATATATTTTTCTCATATAATTCAAGAAACTGTTCGCTAGGCGTAGGCAAGACCATAAGCAAATAGGTAAACTGGGATAATACTAAAGAGTTAGTCAAGGTGATTTTTTCACAAATTGACAGGTATTTACCTTTCCATGGTAGCAATATCTTATCTATTTTTGCTAACTTTCTATTAAAATGTATTGGAGTGAGATCATTTATTTCATTTGGGATATGTATTCCGAGTATATCCACATCACCATCAGACCATTTTATTGGTAAACTACATGGTAATGTATTTATTTTTATTTTTTAGTGATCCAATAGATTATATAGTACATTTATCATAATTTGGTTGTAATCCAGAGTAGTTAGAACATTTATCTAGATCCTCTATGAGGCTGTGGAGGGATTCTAGTTGTGGATTTAAAAGAAAACATAAATCATCAGCGTACAATGACACCTTTGTTTTTAACCCCTAGATTTCTAATCCCTTGATATTATTGTTGGATCTGATTTTAATATCTAACATCTCGATGGCCACAATAAATAGATATGCCGATAGTGGACAACCTTGTTTCACTCCTCTTGACAGTTTAAAACTTTCTGAGAAATAGCCATTATTTACTATTTTACACCTAGGGTTACTATACATGATTTTAACCCATTTTATAAGAGATTCTCCAAAATTGAGATGCTCCAGGCATTTATATATAAACCCCAGTCGAACTTTATCAAATGGCTTTTCGAAGACTGCAATGAATAGCAGGCCTGGTTTCCCATATTTTTCATAGTGTTCTATTGTTTCCAGTACTTGCCTTATATTATCTCCAATGTATCTTCCATGTAAAAAACCTGTCTGATTAGAATGAATAATATCCGACAATACCTTTTTAATTATATGATCTATACATTTTGCTAGAATTTTTGCATCACAACACTGAAGTGTAAGGGGCCTCCAATTTATTTAATGGACTGGATCTTTGTATTTTCCACTTGAATCCTGTTTCAGTAATAATGAAATCAGACCTTCTTCTTGAGTGTCTGATAATCTACCATTTACATAGGAGTGGTTAAAACATGCTAATAACGGTCCTCTGAGTTTATAAAAAAAGGTTGGTATACCTCGACTGGTATGCCATCCAACCCTGGAGTTTTCCTGGACTTAAAGTCTTTAATTGCATCCAGAAGTTCCTCCTCTGTAATTTCACCTTCACATGAGTCTTTCTGTATTGCTGTTAATTTTACATTATCAATAGAAAAAATATCTCTACAATTAGCTTCAGTTAGAGGAGATGGAGGCGACTGAAACGGAAACATATGCTTAAAGTACTTTGTTTCCTCCTTCAAAATATAATTTGGTGAATCATGGGTGACTCCGTCATTTGTAACCAGTTTCAGTAAATTATTTTTTGGTAGCAATCCTATGTTGAAGATGAAAAAATATTTTGGTGCATTTTTCCCCATATTCCATCCAGTTTGCTTTATTGTTATAATATATTACACTTGATCTTTCTTGAATAAGTTTCTCCATTTCTTTTTGTTTATCCTCTAATTTATTCTGAGCCTCTATGTTACAGTTTTTATTGCCATCTATCTGTTCTGTTAGACCTTCTATTTCCTTTGTTAGTGTGGACTCTTTTGACCTAAATTGCTTTTGTTTTTGAGATGAGTACTGAATTGCATGGCCTCTAAAGGCACATTTAAAAGGTGTACAATACAATAAGGGAATTTACTGTACCTATGTTATGTTGGAAAAAATCAGTCTGTCCTCTGTCCTAGTTAAAAACAAGTTATCATCCAATAGGCTTTGATTACATTTCTAATATACTAGCCCACGTGGAAATTCAGTAAACAGGTAGTAGACGGGGCACGCGTAGACAAGATGGCGTATTGAATAGAAATCGGTACGAAACACCTCAAGATAAAAACATAATATTCAAAATCAGTAAGTTAGACGAAATTTTAGCATTTCATATATTCGCAGTTAATATAATTCAATCTGGATAATAACACAAAACAGATCATAAGGCTAGAGAAATATATCGACAAATATTACATCAACACGCAACACCCAAACATGACTGAAGACAAGTGTGGAGAGCCGATCCCCAAAAGGAAACGCGACTCATCGACTTATACAGATGATATATGCTTTTCACCACTGGGTATGGTAAGTGTGGAAAGCGACCTGTTGAAGTCGATAAATTACAAATTGGGCATACTAGAATTGGTCAGTAAAGACGTAAAAGAGTTGAAATCGAGTCTTCAAATGAGTGACGAAAAAGCTTTGGTAATGGAGAAAGAAACCAAAGAATTAAAAGTGACAGTCTCTAAAATGGAAACTGACGTTAGGGAACTAAAAAAGGAGAACAATCTTCTGAAAGAAGCCTTACTAGACATCCAAACTAGATCGATGAGGGAAAATCTAGTACTTAGGGGTATTCAGGAAAAGGAGGGAGAAATAACAGAGAATATTATGAAGGACTTCCTGCATACAGCGCTACAAATCCCACTCGAGGCTGTCGATAAAATCCAACTCGAACGTGTACATCGTTTCGGAAAAAGAGGACAGAAATATGAGCGCCCAATCGTTACCAAATTTGCTTTTTTTAAGGATAAAGCTATGGTGAAAAGCCTGGGAAAAAGACTTGCTGGCACGAAAATAGGCATGAATGATCAGTTCCCGAGGGAGATTGTAGAAAGGCGTAAAGTTCTGTATCCAATCTTCAAGGAAAACAGATTAAAAGGGAAACGTGTTGCACTAGTGGTGGATAAATTATATATTGACAACCAAATGTTCAGAGACACAAAGACTACTCCATGGCTATTCTAAAAGTTGTAATAGAGGAGTCAAATATTGGAGCACCTGGTACTAGCAATGATAGGGATTGTAATATTAAATAACATTTATAGTAAGTATAGTATTTTATAAAAGGATAAATTGATATAACAAGCAGAATAATACATATTTAAATACAAATAATTAGAACGGCTTTTTTGGCGGGAGGTTGTTGTTTTGGCGGATGGTTGTTGTGGTTGGTCCTGTGTTCTCTCTGGCGTCCTTTCCCCTTGCGGCAGATGTGGATGCGGGTGCGTTTGCACGCTCGGCCCATTTCTTCCCCGGTCAACCATGTGGTGTGCATTTTTGTGTTTGAAAAGGTGCGGCGTTAAGTGAGTGAGAGGGGAAATGGTTGCATAGCCCAAAGCCGACCGGGGGTCTATGAGCAGGGGTAGTAAGAGAGAGCTTTCAATTTTGTGTAGATGAGGGATATACATTTTTAAATATAGTATACATCTAATCTAATTATTCATTGTCCTATCATGATGGAAAGATCCCTAACCCTATAACCTGGACACCCACCTGAGCGACCCATACACCAAAGAGAAGTTCCCATCTCTTTTATGGACCTACTGTGAATATGCAGCCTAAACAGAGAAATAAATCTATCAATTTTCAATCAATTTTATTTTATATAGCCCTTCGTACATCAGCTAATATCTCGAAGTGCTGTACAGAAACCCAGCCTAAAACCCCAAACAGCTAGTAATGCAGGTGTAGAAGCACGGTGGCTAGGAAAAACTCCCTAGAAAGGCCAAAACCTAGGAAGAAACCTAGAGAGGAAATGCGGTCAGAGACCTACTTGAGCAGCACCGCCCCCTCAAGATTCTGAGCCTGCCTGGCAGGGTTGGTCCTACAAAGCCAGAGCCCCCTGATGGGAGAGCATAATATACAAGGAAATTCTCAAAGCTGCTAATGAGAACCTTGACGACCTTTTACCTAGCCGGTGGGGATTCCGGTGGGGTACGCCCACCCAGGTAGTGGCAGTGCTGGCAACACTGGCTGCAGTAACCCATGGGGAGGGGGTGTTGTAGAAACATTTGACTAGATAATCAACTCAAAAATATCTCTCAAGACATCGGAGCCTGTGAATTTAAGAATTTAGACTTAATTGAATGACAAAGCCTGAGCTTTGCTCCATGGAGCAAAAACTGGCTCTCCTTGGCTCAAAGATCTCCTTTTATACAAATATAAGAGCATATTCATCCTTACATAGCATACACAGTTGCTACCCTTAGGGTAATTGATTAACTTCTTCCATGGCCACGCCACCCTTATCTTTCAACGTCTAGATGTCACATGTTGTTTTTCTCCAAAAAGGCTATGTGAACTTTTCCATATGACCTCTTCCTCTTATCTCATTATATTGGTGGCAGACCCTTTCTCAAAAATAATACACATACATACATTTAAAGCATTTATCATTTACCATCCTCCCTGGCCCTTGAGATTATGTGCATGTGGCCATGTGTCAGGTCATAGGGTCATAAGAAAAACAAATGATAACACTAGGTCCATTATTACTCCAATCTCCACACAGCCATCACGAGGAGTTGTATGTACATCGCATGTCATAGACATACCCAGACCAGCTGCAGAGAGTCCATGAAAAACACACAAATGTCTCTGCTCTGTATTAACCCCTCAACTGGCTCTCAATCCATAAACACTCCAAGGCAAATAGGTTTTCAATTTTACAACATATCCATGCTTATTACTAATATTATTATTTTACCTTTGACCTCTCCCTACATTTGCCTTCATGATACATAAAATAATACCATAGGGGTCACACTTGGACAATCAGAGAGGGTGTTTATCATTGTAGCCCAGGTGGCACAAAATAATCAAAGGTCTGACCGCATGGAGATGCTTGGGAAAATGGTTACAACAGGGGATCAGAGTGTTTGTGTCTCAGGTGAAGAGGGAGGATCTGATCTCCATCACCTAGGACTTCACATAGATTAAGTAGATTAATCAAATCTCACATTGTTATCAATTTCTACTCAATCTGCATGCTTTCTCAGTCAGCTTTAACTGTATGTGCACTCGTAAATCAAGTTATTTCTCGAGTTGGGTTCTGGGATATAACAGCTGTTGAGTATCTGTTTTTATGGTGGACTGTGGAGGAGGAGGGTTGAGTGTGTTAGAGTATGTGAGTATGTGCGTGTGTGCTTGTCTGGCATCTGTTGTGGGGGGGTGGGGATGTTGGGGGGGAGGGTATGGGATGGACCACGGGAATTATTTGCTAGGATAATAATTGCTTGTCAATGAATTAAATGTAATACAATGGCAATCCGGGTTATATGTTAGAATCCTACGCGTGAACTGCCGACATTATTACGCATATTATTTGATAATGATGGAAAATAGGATATGCATAATAAAATAAAATAAATAGTTATATAGATACATATATAGAGGTGAAAGCATTGGAAATGCTTTTGGCGGTTAATCTGCTTCTGTTTTGTGGGTGGCACTGTGTGCTGTTTTCGATGGATGGGTCCTGGCCTCTCGGGGCCTTAGGGATACGGAGGGATGTGGGTGGGATGCTGATCACTGGGATGACGGCTCAACTCTTACTCACATTGCTAAATAGTGGCTCAATGCCATAGCCTTTACTGGTCCTACACTCACACATTTCTAACACATTATACACAGTTTCAGGGTGTAATAATTAGTCATTAATAATTAATCTATCAGGGTGGTATGGTGATCACTTGGATGACGGCCCAAATTGGGATGGGGAGGGGCTTTAGCGGGGGAAATTCGTGAAGAACAATTGGAGGGTTACTTAGTAGCAATTTAAATATCATGGTACAGCTATTTGGACACTCAATCACTATGCTATTTTATATTGGTAAATTAACAAACATATATAATGATAAATAGACTTGAAACTTGTATATCATTATGGTGTATGGTGAAATAAGTATAGCCAGTTATAATTATAATGGCTTAGCTGATAATAACAAAAGAAGAACAATATTTACATGGCTCAAAGAGAAGGAATTTAATATCTATTGTATACAGGAAACTCATTCAACAATTTGAGATGAAGTAGCGTGGAAAAAAAGAAATGGGGGGGGGGGAATATACTTCTCCCATGGGCAAAGAAATTCAAAAGGGGTGATGATATTAATTAATAGTAATTTTGATCCTGTCGTGTATGAAGATTATGACTAGTCTTGAGGGACAAAGAAGAACTGTTTATCTTAGTTTGAATGTAGCAGTTGGAGGGTGACGCCCCAGGGGAGACCGGTGATTGGACGAAAAAGGGAGCAACCCATTTATTGCCATTGTTTATAAGTATGGGTTAGACAAAGGAGAAGTCAGAAGCATTCAGATTAATTTGGGACGGGGCTTCTCCAGACACCGCGGGTCTGTAACTTATGCTGTAACCTCGTGATATTAATAAAAGCCTCTAAACACGGTGCAGCCTAAGCGGACTCCTTGATTGACAGCAATACCCACCAGCATTCGACGCGATACCACAATCCGAATGTGCAAATTGTACAAATAGATACACAAGGTAGATGGATTATTTTAAATATGTTATTGGACCATAAACAGATATGGCTCATTAACCTTTACAGACAAAATAATGATGATCCACAATTCTTTGACAATATATATAATAAATTATCAAGCCTGCAAGCAACTCAAGACAATATTATTATGGTGGGGGATTATAATACTGTTTTAAATAGCTCAATGGACCGTACAGGAAATCACACCACAAACAATCACCCACATGCTCTTAAGGAAATTGTTAATGTCATGGATACAGTAGAACTAGTAGATATATGGAGGCTTAAATATACTGATCTAGTGAGATATACATGGCGGAGACTGAATCAAGCTAGTCGTCTTGACTTCTTTCTTATCTCATTCTCGTTGGCACCAAAAGTAAAAAAAAGTGTTGATAGGGGACAGAATGCGGTCGGACCATCATATAATAGCCATATACATTACTCTTACTGAATTTCCACGTGGGCTAGGGTATTAGAACAAAGGAATTTATAACTGACTTTTTCCAACATAACATAGGTACAGCGAATCCCCTTATTGTATGGGACACCTTTAAATGTGCCTTTAGAGGCCATGCAATTCAGTACTCATCTCGAAAACAAAAGCAATTTAGGTAAAAAGAGTTTAAACTAAGAAAGGAAATAGAAAGTCTAACAGAACAGATAGATGGCAATAAAAACTGTAACATAGAGGCTCAGAATAAATTAGAGGAAAAACAAAAAGAAATGGAGAAACTTATTCAAGAAAGATCAAGTGTAATATATTATAAAAATAAAGCAAACTGGATGGAATATGGGGAAAAATGCACAAAATTATTTTTTAATCTTCAACATAGGAATGCTACCAAAAAGAACTTAATGAAACTGGTTACAATTGACAGAGTCACCCATAATTCACCAAATGATATTTTGAAGGAAGAAACAAAGTACTTTAAGCATATGTTTTCTTTTCAGTCGCCTCCATCTCCTGTAACTGAAGCTAATTGTAGAGATTTTTTTTCTATTGATAATGTCAAATTAACAGCCACACAGAAAGACTCATGTGAAGGTGAAATTACAGAGGAGGAACTTCTGGATGCAATTAAAGACTTTAAGTCCGGGAAAACTCCAGGGTTGGATGGCATACCAGTCGAGGTATACCAAACCTTTTTTGATATACTAAGAGGACCGTTATTAGCATGTTTTAACCACTCCTATGTAAATGGTAGATTATCTGACACTCAAGAAGAAGGTCTGATCTCATTATTACTGAAACAGGATACAAGTGGAAAATATAAAGATCCAGTCAAAATTGGAGGCCCATTACACTTCAGTGTTGTGATGCAAAAATCCTAGCAAAATGTATAGCGCATAGAATTAAAAAGGTATTGTCGGATATTATTCATTCTAATCAGACAGGTTTTTTACATGGAATATACATTGGAGATAATATAAGGCAAGTACTGGAAACAATAGAACACTATGGAAAATATGGGAAACCAGGCCTGCTATTCATAGCAGACTTCGAAAAGGCATTTGATAAAGTTCGACTGGGGTTTATATATAAATGCCTGGAGCATTTCAATTTTGGAGAATCTCTTATAAAATGGGTCAAAATCATGTATAGTAACCCTAGGTGTAAAATAGTAAATAATGGCTATTTCTCAGAAAGTTTTAAACTGTCAAGAGGAGTGAAACAAGGTTGTCCACTATCGGCATATCTATTTATTGTGGCCATCGAGATGTTAGATATTAAAATCAGATCCAATAATAATATCAGAGGATTAGAAATACAGGGCTTAAAAACAAAGGTGTCATTGTACGCTGATGATTCATGTTTTCTTTTAAATCCACAACTAGAATCCCTCCACAGCCTCATAGAGGATCTAGATACATTTTCTAACCTCCCTGGATTACAACCAAATTATGACAAATGTACTATATTACGTATTGGATCACTAAAAAACACAATTTTTACATTACCATGTAGTTTACCAATAAAATGGTCTGATGGTGATGTGGATATACTCGGAATACATATCCCAAAGGAAATAAATGATCTCACTTCAATAAATTTTAATAGAAAGTTAGCAAAAATAGATAAGATCTTACTACCATGGAAAGGAAAATACCTGTCAATTTGTGAAAAAATCACCCTGATTAACTCTTTAGTATTATCCCAGTTTACCTATTTGCTTATGGTCTTGCCTACGCCTAGGGAACAGTTTTTTAAATTATATGAGAAAAAAATATTCAATTTTATTAGGAACGTCAAGCCAAACAAAATTAAAAGAGCATATTTATATAATGAATATGAATTCGGAAGGCAGAAATTATTAAATATTAAAGCATTAGGCCTATCACTAAAAGCTTCAGTCATACAAAAGTTATACTTAAATCCAAACTGGTTCTCAAGCAAATTAGTAAGATTGTCTCACCCAATGTTCAAGAAAGGCCTTTTTCCCTTTATTCAGATTACAACCTCTCACTTTCAGTTATTTGAAAAGGAAATAATCTCCCAAATGTCACTATTTCTAAAACAAGCCATAGAAAGTTGGTTGCAATTTCAATTTAATCCTCCAGAAACAACAGAACAAATAAAGCAACACATTTTGTGGTTAAATTCAAATATACTAATTGACAAAAAACCTTTATTTTTTGACAGAATGTTTAAAAAAGGTATAATCTTCGTAAATGATATCATCGGTAGGACTAGTGGAGTTATGACGCACATGCAGCTAACAAAAACATATGGAAATGTCTGCTCTACCCAAAATTACAACAAAATAATTGCAGCCTTACCGCAAAAGTGGAAGAGGAAAGTCGAAGGGGGAGAAAGTAAGGAACTTGTCTGTCGGCCTTGCATTAAAGAACATAATTGGTTAAGGAAAACTGTGATAAATAAAAAAGTATATCAGTTTCACTTAAGGACCAAAGGATTGACAGCCGTCCCATATAGATTGCAAAATAGTTGGGAAGAGATCTTTGACATACCGATCCCATGGCATAGTGTTTATGAACTGACACGCAAAACAACACCGGATTCAAAAATTAGAATCTTTCAATTTAAAGTATTATATAAAATTCTTGCTACCAATAGAATGTTATTTATATGGGGGATACAATCTTCCCAGCTCTGCAGATTTTGCTGTGAAGAGACAGAATCATTAGATTATTTGTTTTGGTTCTGTCCATTTGTAGCTTGTTTTTGGACACAGGTCCAGGAATGGCTAAAGGATTGCAATATTTACCTGGAACTAACCTTGCAGATAGCATTACTGGGTGATCTGAAAAGTCATAGTCAATCAATCAGTAATATAATAATACTTTTAGCAAAAATGTTCATTTTTAATTCACAATCTGTAGAAGCAATGAGAATAGAAAGGTTCAGAACTTTTGCAAAACATCACAGTACGGTTGAAATATATATGGCAAATAGAAATCCTATATGGATGGTGTTAAGAGATAGATGGGAGGTATTGAATAGAGTTGAAGGATGGGACTAATAACAAATAACAACAAATAATAACAAAGATAGCTAATAATGTAAGCATACTGTGTCCATAATAAGTATATAGGTTGTATGTTGGGAGCTTTTGGGAAAGAGCACAGTTAGAAAGATATGGCATATAGAAGCAAACCGGATGGACATCATGAAAATGATCGGAGAGGTTGAGAGTAGAAGAAGTTCAGGAGCAAAATATTTTTATATATATATATATATATATATATATATATATATATATATATATATATATATATATATATATATATATATATAATATAATTATTGTAAAATTAACTCCAGAAGGTGTAGATAGTAAGTATAGACCGGAAGTAGAGGCCTGGGCATTGTTGTTCACTAATTTACTCCAAGTAGGGAAAGGATGGTGGGGTTGAAAAGTAATAAAGGGGAGTATATATATAAAAAATAAAAAAAAACATGGGGGATTGGAAGTGATGCAGACAATTACATTGATAGAAGATACAATCTATCTGCAATATTAAGCTGATCCATTCCCCCTAAAAAAAAAAAAAAAAAATTTTTTTTTTAAAAAAAAGATTAATGTATATGCCAATTATATGATGGTCCGACCGCATTATGTCCCCTATCAACACTTTTTAAACTTTTGGTGCCAACGAGAATGACATAAGAAAGAAGTCAAGATGACTAGCTTGATTGCGTCTCCGCCATGTATATCTCACTAGATCAGGATACTTAAGCCTCCATATATCTACTAGTTCTACTGTATCCATGACATTCACGATTTCCTTAAGAGCATGAGGGTGATTGTTTGTGGTGTGATTTCCTTTACGGTACATTGAGCTATTTAAAACGGTATTATAATCTCCCACCATAATAATAGAGTTTTGAATTGCTTGAAGGGTTGATAATTTATTATATACAGTGGAGAGAACAAGTATTTGATACACTGCCGATTTTGCAGGTTTTCCTACTTACAAGCATGTAGAGGTCTGTAATTTTGATCATAGGTACACTTCAACTGTGAGAGACGGAATCTAAAACAAAAATCCAGAAAATAACATTGTATGATTTTTAAGTAATTAATTTGCATTTTTTTGCATGACATAAGTATTTGATACATCAGAAAAGCAGAACTTAATATTTGGTACAGAAACCTTTGTTTGCTATTACAGAGATCATACGTTTCCTGTAGGTCTTGACCAGGTTTGCACACACTGCAGCAGGGATTTTGGCCCACTCCTCCATACAGACCTTCTCCAGATCCTTCAGGTTTCAGGTCTGTCGTTGGGCAATATGGACTTTCAGCTCCCTCTAAAGATGTTCTATTGGGTTCAGGTCTGGAGACTGGCTAGGCCACTCCAGGACCTTGAGATGCTTCTTACGGAGCCACTCCTTAGTAGCCCTGGATGTGTGTTTCGGGTCGTTGTCATGCTGGAAGACCCAGCCACGACCCATCTTCAATGTTCTTACTGAGGGAAGGATGTTGTTGGCCAAGATCTCGCGATACATGGCCCCACCCATCCTCCCCTCAATACGGTGCAGTCGTCCTGTCCCCTTTGCAGAAAAGCATCCCCAAAGAATGATGTTTCCACCTCCATGCTCCATGTTGGGATGTTGTTCTTGGGGTTGTACTCATCCTTCTTCTTCCTCCAAACACGGCGAGTGGAGTTTAGACCAAAAAGCTCTATTTTTTGCTCATCAGACCACATGATCTTCTACCATTCCTCCGCTGGATCATCCAGATGGTAATTGGCAAACTTCAGATGGGCCTGGACATGCGCTGGCTTGAGCAGGGGGACCTTGTGTGCGCTGCAGGATTTTAATCCATGACGGCGTAGTGTGTTACTAATGTTTTTCTTTGAGACTGTGGTCCCAGCTCTCTTCAGGTCATTGACCAGGTCCTGCCATGTAGTTCTGGGCTGATCCCTCACCTTCCTCATGATCATTGATGCCCCACGGGGTGAGATCTTGCATGGAGCCCCAGACCGAGGGTGATTGCCCGTCATCTTGAACTTCTTCCATTTTCTAATAATTGCGCCAACAGTTGTTGCCTTCTCACCAAGCTGCTTGCCTATTGTCCTGTAGCCCATCCCAGCCTTGTGCAGGTCTACAATTTTATCCCTGATGTCCTTACACAGCTCTCTGGTCTTGGCCATTGTGGAGAGGTTGGAGTCTGTTTGATTGAGTGTGTGGACAGGTGTCTTTTATACAGGTAACAAGTTCAAACAGGTGCAGTTAATACAGGTAATGAATGGAGAACAGGAGGGCTTCTTAAAGAAAAACTAACAGGTCTGTGAGAGACGGAATTCATACTGGTTGGTAGGTGATCAAATACTTATGTCATGCAATACAATTCAAATTAATTACTTAAAAATCATACAATGTGATTTTCTGGATTTTTGTTTTAGATTCTGTCTCTCACAGTTGAGGTGTACCTATGATCAAAATTACAGACCTCTACATGCTTTGTAAGTAGGACAACCTGCAAAATCGGCAGTGTATCAAATACTTGTTCTCCCCACTGTATATTGTCAAAGAAGTGTGGATATCATTATTTGGTCCGTAAAGGTTGATGAGCCATATCTGTTTATTGTCCAATAACATATTTAAAATAATCCATCTACCTTGCGTATCTGTTTGGACAATTTGCACATTCGGATCGAAATTACTGTTAATTAATATCATCACCCCTTTTGAATTTCTTTGCCTATGGGAGAAGTATATTTAGCCCCCCCATTTCTTTTTCCACGCAACTTCATCTAGAATTGTTGAATGAATTTCCTGTAAACAATAGATATTAAATTCCTTCTCTTTGAGCCATGTAAATATTGTTATTCTTTTGTTATTATCTGCTAAGCCATTACAATTATAACTGGCTATACTTATTTCACCATATACCATAATGACATACAAGTTTCAAATCTATTTATCATTATATATGTTTGTTAATTTACCAATATAAAATAGCATAGTGATTGAGTGTCCAAATAGCTGTACCATGATATTTAAATTGCTACTAAGTAACCCTCCAATTGTTCTTCACGAATTTCCCCCGCTAAAGCCCCTCCCCATCCCAATTTGGGCCGTCATCCAAGTGATCACCATACCACCCTGATAGATTAATTATTAATGACTAATTATTACACCCTGAAACTGTGTATAATGTGTTAGAAATGTGTGAGTGTAGGACCAGTAAAGGCTATGGCATTGAGCCACTATTTAGCAATGTGAGAAAGAGTTAGGCCAGACAACAAAGACAACTGAGAAACTAAGATAAAGAGGCCTCCCAATTTAGGGAGGGGAGAAACTGTTATGAAAACATGGTGCAGAATATTGTGAGAACGGCAATAACTGAGTAAAGCAGGGAGTAGGATATGTGTGTGTGTGTGTGTATGTATGTGTGTATGCATGTGTGTATATGTGTGTGTGTGTGTGAACTGAAGGTCAGTAGAGCAGTTTTAGAGTGGAAAACTACAGCCCACCTACAGAGGGGAGGGATTTCTTTTTGTGTGACATATGAGTATAAAAGATGGACTCTGAAATTGTGATGGCAGAATTCTCAATGAATAAATATCTCTGACTATGCAGACCGGGACTCTGGCCGTTACTTAAATCCCAAAAGACTTACAACCTTTTGGGAGACGCACAGAGACACTAAAATAGATGGTTAAATAATTCACATAACACACCCCCGTCCAACCGGATCACTATGGCCCCGAGAGGCCAGGACCCATCCATCGAAAACAGCACACAGTGCCATCCACAAAACAGAAGCAGGTCAACCGCCAAAAAAAAATCCAATGCTCTCACCTCAATATGCAGTTGAAGTCGGAAGTTTACATACACTTAGGTTGGAGTCATTCAAACCTGTCTTTCAACCACTCCACAAATTTCTTGTTAACCAACTATAGTTTTGGCAAGTCGGTTAGGACATCTACTTTGTGCATGACACAAGTAATTTTTCCAACAATTGTTAACAGACAGATTATTTCACTTGTAATTCACTCTATCACAATTCCAGTGGGTCAGTAGTTTACATACACTAAATTGACTGTGCCTTTAAACAGCTTGTCTGGTTCATCCTTGGTGTCACACCCTGGTTCTGGGACTCATTATGTTGAGCCAGGGTGTGTGCATTCTATGTGTTCATTTTCTAATTTGGGTGTTCTAGGTTGTCTCTGTCTATGTTGTTTTGAGTGACTCCCAATCGGAGGTAACGAGTGTCAGCTGTCGGCTCGTTATCTCTGATTGGGAGCCATATTTAAACTGTGTGTTTTCACTTTGGGGTGGTGGGTTTTTGTTCCGTGTTCGGTTAGTGTACCGTTTTGGACTTCACGAGTCGTGTTTGGATTACTTTAATATAATAAAGTCATGTTTGTTTCACACGCTGCGCCTTGGTCTACTCACTCCTACGACGATCGTGACACTTGGGAGCAATTTCCAAATGCCTGAAGGTTCATCTGTACAAACAATAGTACGCAAGTAGAAACACCATGGGACCACGCAACCGTCATACCGCTCAGGAAAGAGACGCGTTTTGTCTCCTAGAGATTAACATACTTTGGTGCGACAAGTGCAAATCAATCCCAGAACAACAGCAAAGGACCTTGTAAAGATGCTGGAGGAAACAGGTACAAAAGTATCTATATCCACAGTAAAATGAGTCCGCTCAACAAGGAAGAAGCCACTGCTCCAAAACCGCCATAAAAAAGCCAGACTACGGTTTGCAACTGCACATGGGGACAAGCCGAAGAACACCATCCCAACCGTGAAGCACAGGGGTGGCAGCATCATGCTGTGGGGGTGCTTTGCTGCAGGAGGGACTGGTGCACTTCACAAAATAGATGGCATCATGAGGAAGGAAAATTATATGGATATATTGAAGCAACATCTCAAGACATCAGTCAGGAAGTTAAAGCTTGGTCACAAATGGGTCTTCCGAATGCACAATGACCCCAAGCATACTTCCAAAGTTGTGGCAAAATGGCCTAAGGACAATAAAGTCAAGGTATTGGAGTGGCCATCACAAAGCCCTGAACTCAGTCCTATTGAACATTTGTGGGCAGAACTGAAAAAGCATGTGCGAGCAAGGAGGCCTACAAACCTGACTCAGTTACACCAGCTCTGTCAGGAGGAATGGGCCAAAATTCCCCCAACTTATTGTGGGAAGCTTGTGGAAGGCTACCCGAAACGTTTTACCCAAGTTAAACAATATAAAGGTAACGCTACCAAATACTAATTGAGTATATGTAAACTTCTGACCCACTGGGAATGTGATGAAAGAAATAAAAGCTGAAATAAATAATTCTACTATTATTCTGACATTTCACATTCTTAAACTAAAGTGGTGATCCTAACTGACCTAAGACAATGCATTTTTACTAGGATTAAAATGTCAGGAATTGTGAAAAACTGAGTTTAAATGTATTTGGCTAAGGTGTATGTAAACTTCCGACTTCAACTGTATATATATACAGTGGGGAGAACAAGTATTTGATACACTGCCGATTTTGCAGGTTTTCCTACTTACAAAGCATGTAGAGGTCTATAATTTATCATAGGTACACTTCAACTGTGAGAGACGGAATCTAAAACAAAAATCCAGAAAATCACATTGTATGATTTTTAAGTAATTAATTAGCAATTTATTGCATGACATAAGTATTTGATCACCTACCAACCAGTAAGAATTCCGGCTCTCACAGACCTGTTAGTTTTTCTTTAAGAAGCCCTCCTGTTCTCCACTCATTACCTGTATTAACTGCACCTGTTTGAACTCGTTACCTGTATAAAAGACACCTGTCCACACATTCAATCAAACAGACTCCAACTTCTCCACAATGGCCGAGACCAGAGAGCTGTGTAACCCTCGGTCTGGGGCTCCATGCAAGATCTCACCTCGTGGGGCATCAATGATCATGAGGAAGGTGAGGGATCAGCCCAGAACTACACGGCAGGACCTGGTCAATGACCTGAAGAGAGCTGGGACCACAGTCTCAAAGAAAAACATTAGTAACACTCTACGCCGTCATGGATTAAAATCCTGCAGCGCACGCAAGGTCCCCCTGCTCAAGCCAGCGCATGTCCAGGCCCATCTGAAGTTTGCCAATGACCATCTGGATGATCCAGCGGAGGAATGGGAGAAGGTCATGTGGTCTGATGAGACAAAAATAGAGCTTTTTGGTCTAAACTCCACTCGCCGTGTTTGGAGGAAGAAGAAGGATGAGTACAACCCCAAGAACACCATCCCAACCGTGAAGCATGGAGGTGGAAACATCATTCTTTGGGGATGCTTTTATGCAAAGGGGACAGGACGACTGCACCGTATTGTGGGGAGGATGGATGGGGTCATGTATCGTGAGATCTTGGCCAACAACCTCCTTCCCTCAGTAAGAGCATTGAAGATGGGTCGTGGATTGGTCTTCCAGCATGACAACGACCCAAAAACACACAGCCAGGGCAAGTAAGGAGTGGCTCCGTAAGAAGCATCTCAAGGTCCTGGAGTGGCCTAGCCAGTCTCCAGACTTGAACCCAACAGAAAATCTTTAGAGGGAGCTGAAAGTCCGTATTGTCCAGCGACAGCCCCGAAACCTGAAGGATCTGGAGAAGGTCTGTATGGAGGAGTGGGCCAAAATCCCTGCTGCAGTGTGTGCAAACCTGGTCAAGACCTACAGGAAACGTATGATCTCTGTAATTGCAAACAAAGGTTTCTCTACCAAATATTAAGTTCTGCTTTTCTGATGTATCAAATACTTATGTCATGCAATAAAATGCAAATTAATTACTTAAAAATCATACATTGTGATTTTCTGGATTTTTGTTTTAGATTCCGTCTCTCACAGTTTAAGTGTACCCATGATAAAAATGATAGACCTCTACATGCTTTGTAAGTAGGAAAACCTGCAAAATCGTCAGTGTATCAAATACTTGTTCTCCCCACTGTAGCTGTTTAAAAATATATATCTAATCAAATATCTTGCATATCTTATTTTCCATCATGATCAATTAATATGCGTAATAATGTTGGCAGTTCATGCGTAGGATTTTAACCTATAACCCGGATTGCCATTGTATTACATTACATTTTTGACAAGCAATTATTATTTTAGGAAACAATTATTGTGGTTCATCCTATATTCTCCCTAACATCCTTACCCCCTTGCAACAGATGTGGGATAAACACACACGCACATACTCTAACACACTCAACCCCTTTCCTCCACAATCAACCATAAAATCAGATGCTCAACGGTTGTTACATCCCAGAGCCCAACTCAAGAAAATACCTGATTTACGAATGCATGTACAGTTACAGCTGTTTGAGAAAGCATGCAAGATTGAGCAGAAATTGACAACAATGTGAGATTTGATTAATTTATTTAATCTATGTCAAGTCCTAGGTGATGGAGATCAGATCCACCCTCTTCACCTGAGACACAAACACTCTGGTCCCCTGTTGTAACCATTTTTCCCAAGCATCTCCGTGCAGTCAGACCTTTGATTACATATTTTAAAATGTATATCCCTCATCTGCACAAAATTGAAAGCTCTCTCTCACAACCCCTGCTCACAGACGTTGGTTCTGGGTTACGCAATGATTTCCTTTCTCACTCACTTAACGCCACACCTATTCAAACACAAAAACGCACACCACACCTTCCATCACAATAGATCCACACATACCCACATACTGTGCCTTCTATGTCTTCTGTTTGCTGTGTTTTTATCTCCACTATGTTGATTGAGTACTTGTGTTCTAATTTAGTTGTATTTGAAGATGTATTATTTCACTTGTTATCCTTTCTTGTAATGCTGTCTTATCCCTTTATAAAATACTATAAATGTGCTTTATTATTACAATCCCTACCATGGCTAGTATTGGGTGTTCCATTATTCGACTCCTCTGCGCCACTCCCGAGTGGCGCAGTGGTCTAAGGCACTGCATCGCAGTGCTAGCTGTGCCACTAGAGATCCTGGTTCGAATCCAGGCTCTGTCGTAGCCGGCCGTGACCGGGAGACCCATGGGGTGGCGCACAATTGGCACAGCGTCGTCCAGGGTAAGGGAGGGGATGGCCGGCAGGGATGTAGCTCAGTTGGTAGAGCATGGCGTTTGCAACGCCAGGGTTGTGGGTTTGATTCCCAGGGGGGGCCAGTATGAAAAAAATAAAAAATAAATAATGTATGCACTCAATAATGTAAGTCGCTCTGGATAAGAGCGTCTGCTAAATGACGTAAATGTAAATGTAAATGTAACTTTCAAAATAGCCATGGAGTAGTCTTTGTGTCGCGGAATATTTGGTTGTCAATATATAGTTTATCGATAACAAGAGCAACACACTTCCCTTTTAATCTATTTTCCTTGAAGATTGGATACAGAACGTTCTGCAAAGTCCCTCGGGAACTGATCATTCATGCCTATTTTCATGCCAGCAGGTCTTTTACCTTTTAACCATTACTTTATCCTTAAAAAAAGCAAATTTGGCAATGATTGGACGCTCATATCTCTGTCCTCTTTGTCCGAAACGGTGTACACGTTCGAGTTGGATTTTGTCGACAGCCTCGAGTGGAATTTGAAGCGCTGTAAGAAAGAAGTCCTTCACAATTTTTTCTGTAATCTCTCTCTCTTTTTCCTGGATAACCGTAAGTACTAGATTTTCTCTCATCGATCTACAGTGGTGTGAAAAAGTGTTTGCCCGCTTCCCGATTTGTTATTTGTTTGCATGTTTGTCACACTTAAATGTTTCAGATTAAACAAATTTAAATATTAGTCAAAGATAACACAAGTAAACAGAAAATGCAGTTTTGAAATGAAGGTTGTTATTATTAAGGGAAAACAAAATCCAAACCCACATGGCCCTGTGTGAAAGAGTGATTGCCCCCTACAACCTAATAACTGGTTGGGCCACCCTTAGCAGCAACAACTGCAATCAAGCGTTTACGATAACTTGCAATGAGTCTTTTACAGCACTGTGGAGGAATTTTGGCCCACTCATCTTTGCAGAATTGTTGTAATTCAGCCACATTGGAGGGTTTTCGAGCATGAACTGCCTTTTTAACCCTCCCGTTGTCCTAGGGTCAAAATGACCCGCCACTGTGTTAAACCAACTTTATTTAATTTTTATATTTTTTGGATCATTTGTGAGAAGGAGGCAGTGATACTTTCTTTAAAGTCTCACTGCCTCCTTCTCACAAATGATCCCAAAAATATAAAAATTTAATAAAGTTGGTTCAACACAGTGGCGGGTCATTTTGACCCTAGGACAACGGGAGGGTTAAGGTCATGCCACAGCATCTGGATTTCTTTGGATCTCGGCATGATGTCTAGCTTTTGAGGATCTTTTGGTCTATTTCACTTTGTCAGGCAGGTCCTATTTAAGTGATTCCTTGATTGAGAACAGGTGAGGCAGTAATCAGGCCTGGGTGTGGCTAGAGGAATTGAACTCAGGTGTGATAAACCACAGTTGAGTTGTGTTATAACAGGGGGGGGGGGCAAACACTTTTTCACACAGGGCCATGTAGGTTTGGATTTTGTTTTCCGTTAATAATAACAACCTTCATTTCAAAACTGCATTTTGTATTTATTTGTGTTATCTTTGACTAACATTTAGATTTGTTTGATGATCTGAAACATTTAAGTGTGACAAACATGAAAACAAATAAGAAATCAGGAAGGGGGCAAACACTTTTTCACACCACTGTATTTGGCTTCTCTCAGAAAGTGGTTCTCTTTTTAAGTTCCTTAACGTCCGTTTCCATCCTAGTCACTTTTAGCTTTTTTGTATCGCAGCTTTTCCGTCACTCATTTCAAGACTCGCCTTCAACTCTTTTACATAATTACTGACCAACTCTAGTATGCCCAGTTTGTCATTTATCGACTTCAACAGGTCGCTGTCCACACTTACCAGTCCCAGTGGTGAAAAGCATAAATCATCTGTATCAGTCGAGGAGTCGTGTTTCATCTTGGAGATTGATTCTCCCCGTTTATCTTCCGTCATGTGTTGTTGTAATATTTGTCGATATATTTCTCTAGCCTTATGATCTGTTTTGTGTTATTATCCAGATTGAATGTTATTACCCTCGAATATATGACATGTTAATATTTAGTCTAACTTACTGATTTTGAATATTATGTTTTTATCTTGAGGTGATTTGTACCGCTGTGTATTCAATACGCCATCTTGTATGCCTGCCCTCTACCGGAATGGCTTGGTTTAGAACCCATTGCCCTTTATGGTTGTGAGGTCTGGGGTCCACTCACCAACCAAGAATTCACATAATGGGACAAACACCAAATTGAGACTCTGCATGCAGAATTCTGCAAAGAAATCCTCTGTGTACAACGTAAAACACCAAATAATGCATTCAGAGCAGAATTAGGCCAATATCCACTAATTATCAAAATCCAGAAAAGAGACATTAAATTCTATAACCACTTAAAAGGAAGCGATTCCCAAACCTTCCATAACAAAGCCATCACCTACAGAGAGATACACCTGGAGAAGATCCCCTAAGCAAGCTGGTCCTGGGGCTCTGTTCAAAAACACAAACAGACCCCACAGAGCCCCAGGACAACAACAACAACACAATTAGACCCAACCATATCATGAGAAAACAAAAAGATAATTACTTGACACATTGTAAAGAATTAATAAAAAAAAACAGAGCAAACTAGAATGCTATTTGGCCATAAACAGAGAGTACACAGTGGCAGAATACCTGACCACTGTGACTGACCCAAAATTAAGGAAAGCTTTGACTATGTACAGACTCTGTGAGCATAGCCATAGGCAGATCTGGCTCTCAATAGAAGATAGGCTATGTGCACACTGCCCACAAAATGAGGTGGAAACTGAGCTGCACTTCCTAAACTCCTGCCAAATGTATGACCATATTAGAGACACATATTTCCCTCAGATTACAGAGATCCAAAAATAATTTGAAAACAAACCCAATTTTGATAAACTCCCTTATCTACTGGGTGAATTACCACAGTGTGCCATCACAGCTGCAAGATTTGTGACCTGTTGCCACAAGAAAAGGGCAACCAGTGAAGAACAAACACCATTTTAAATACAACCCATATTTATGTTTATTTATTTGCCCTTTTGTACTTTAACTATTTGCACATCAATACAACACTGTATATAGACATAATATGACATTTGAAATGTCTTTCTTCTTTTGGAACTTCTGAGTGTAATGTTTACTGTTAATATTTATTGTTTATTTCACTTTTGTTTATTATATAATTCACTTGCTTTGGCAATGTTAACATACGTTTCCCATGCCAATAAAGCCCTTTGAATTGAAAGATAGGGAGAGAGGGAGAGCGAAACATGTTGTAACAATACAGAGAGAGAGACCTGTTCTATCAACAGAGAGAGAGACCTGTTCTATCAACAGAGAGAGAGAGACCTGTTCTATCAACAGAGATAGAGAGAGACCTTTTCTATCAACAGAGAGAGAGAGATACCTGTTCTATCAACAGAGAGAGAGAGAGAGACCTGTTCTATCAACAGAGAGAGAGACCTATTCTATCAACAGAGAGAGAGAGACCTGTTCTATCAACAGAGAGAGAGAGAGAGACCTGTTCTATCAACAGAGAGAGAGACCTGTTCTATCAACAGAGAGAGAGACCTGTTCTATCAACAGAGAGAGAGAGAGAGAGAGACCTGTTCTATCAACAGAGAGAGAGACCTGTTCTATCAACAGAGAGAGAGAGAGAGAGAGACCTGTTCTATCAACAGAGAGAGAGAGAGAGAGAGAGAGACCTGTTCTATCAACAGAGAGAGAGAGAGAGAGAGAGAGACCTGTTCTATCAACAGAGAGAGAGAGAGACCTGTTATATCAACAGAGAGAGAGAGAGACCTGTTCTATCAACAGAGAGAGAGAGAGACCTGTTCTATCAACAGAGAGAGAGACCCGTTCTATCAAAAGAGAGAGAGACCTGCTCTATCAACAGAGAGAGAGACCTGTTCTATCAACAGAGAGAGAGACCTGTTATATCAACAGAGAGAGAGAGAGACATTTTCTATCAACAGAGAGAGAGACCTGTTCTATCAACAGAGAGAGAGAGAGAGAGACCTGTTCTATCAACAGAGAGAGAGAGAGAGAGAGAGAGAGAGACCTGTTCTATCAAAAGAGAGAGAGACCTGTTCTATCAACAGAGAGAGAGAGAGACCTGTTATATCAACAGAGAGAGAGCGAGACCTGTTCTATCAACATAGAGAGAGAGACCTGTTCTATCAACAGAGAGAGAGAGAGACCTGTTCTATTAACAGAGAGAGAGACCTGTTATATCAACAGAGAGAGAGAGAGAGAGCGAGAGAGAGAGACCTGTTCTATCAACAGAGAGAGAGACCTGTTCTATCAACAGAGAGAGAGACCTGTTCTATCAACAGAGAGAGAGAGAGAGAGACCTGTTATATCAACAGAGAGAGAGAGATACCTGTTCTATCAACAGAGAGAGAGAGAGAGAGAGAGAGAGAGAGACCTGTTCTATCAACAGAGAGAGAGACCTGTTCTATCAACAGAGGGAGAGACCTGTTCTATCAACAGAGAGAGAAACCTGTTATATCAACAGAGAGAGAGAGAGAGAGAGAGAGAGACCTGTTCTATCAACAGAGAGAGAGAGACCTGTTCTATCAACAGCGAGAGAGATACCTGTTCTATCAACAGAGAGAGAGAGAGACCTGTCCTATCAACAGAGAGAGAGAGACCTGTTCTATCAACAGAGAGGGAGAGAGACCTGTTCTATCAACAGAGAGAGAGAGACCTGTTCTATCAACACAGAGAGAGACCTGTTCTATCAACAGAGAGAGAGACCTGTTCTATCAACAGAGAGAGAGAGAGAGAGAGACCTGTTATATCAACAGAGAGAGAGAGATACCTGTTCTATCAACAGAGAGAGAGAGAGAGAGAGAGAGAGAGACCTGTTCTATCAACAGAGAGAGAGACCTGTTCTATCAACAGAGGGAGAGACCTGTTCTATCAACAGAGAGAGAAACCTGTTATATCAACAGAGAGAGAGAGAGAGAGAGAGAGAGAGACCTGTTCTATCAACAGAGAGAGAGAGACCTGTTCTATCAACAGAGAGAGAGAGAGACCTGTCCTATCAACAGAGAGAGAGAGACCTGTTCTATCAACAGAGAGGGAGAGAGACCTGTTCTATCAACACAGAGAGAGAGAGACCTGTTCTATCAACACAGAGAGAGACCTGTTCTATCAACAGAGAGAGAGACCTGTTCTATCAACAGAGAGAGAGAGAGACCTGTTCTATCAACAGAGAGAGAGAGGCCTGTTCTATCAACAGAGAGAGAGAGAGACCTGTTCTATCAAAAGAGAGAGAGACCTGTTATATCAACAGAGAGAGAGAGAGACCTGTTCTATCAACAGAGAGAGAGAGACCTGTTCTATCAACAGAGAGAGAGACCTGTTCTATCAACAGAGAGAGATACCTGTTATATCAACAGAGAGAGAGAGAGAGAGAGAGAGACCTGTTCTATCAACAGAGAGAGAGAGAGACCTGTTCTATCAACAGAGAGAGAGAGGGAGACCTGTTCTATCAACAGAGAGAGAGAGACCTGTTCTATCAACAGAGAGAGAGATACCTGTTCTATCAACAGAGAGAGAGAGACCTGTTCTATCAACAGAGAGAGAGAGAGAGACCTGTTCTATCAACAGAGAGAGAGACCCGTTCTATCAAAAGAGAGAGAAACCTGTTATGTCAACAGAGAGAGAGAGAGAGAGAGAGAGACCTGTTCTATCAACAGAGAGAGAGAGAGACCTGTTCTATCAACAGAGAGAGAGAGAGACCTGTTCTATCAACAGAGAGAGAGAGACCTGTTCTATCAACAGAGAGAGAGAGAGGCCTGTTCTATCAACAGAGAGAGAGACCTGTTGTATCAACAGAGAGAGATACCTGTTCTATCAACAGAGAGAGACCTGTTATATCAACAGAGAGAGAGAGAGACCTGTCCTATCAACAGAGAGAGAGAGACCTGTTCTATCAACAGAGAGGGAGAGAGACCTGTTCTATCAACAGAGAGAGAGAGACCTGTTCTATCAACAGAGAGAGAGAGAGAGACCTGTTCTATCAACAGAGAGAGAGAGACCTGTTCTATCAACAGAGAGAGAGATACCTGTTCTATCAACAGAGAGAGAGAGACCTGTTCTATCAACAGAGAGAGAGAGAGAGACCTGTTCTATCAACAGAGAGAGAGAGAGACCTGTTCTATCAACAGAGAGAGATACCTGTTCTATCAACAGAGAGAGAGAGAGAGACCTGTTCTATCAACAGAGAGAGAGAGACCTGTTCTATCAACAGAGAGAGAGATACCTGTTCTATCAACAGAGAGAGAGACCTGTTATATCAACAGAGAGAGATATACCTGTTCTATCAACAGAGAGAGAGAGAGAGACCTGTTCTATCAACAGAGAGAGAGAGACCTGTTCTATCAACAGAGAGAGAGAGACCTGTTCTATCAACAGAGAGAGAGATACCTGTTCTATCAACAGAGAGAGAGAGAGAGAGACCTGTTCTATCAACAGAGAGAGAGAGAGACCTGTTCTATCAAAAGAGAGAGAGACCTGTTATATCAACAGAGAGAGAGAGAGACCTGTTCTATCAACAGAGAGAGAGAGACCTGTTCTATCAACAGAGAGAGAGACCTGTTCTATCAACAGAGAGAGATACCTGTTATATCAACAGAGAGAGAGAGAGAGAGAGAGAGACCTGTTCTATCAACAGAGAGAGAGAGAGACCTGTTCTATCAACAGAGAGAGAGAGGGAGACCTGTTCTATCAACAGAGAGAGAGAGACCTGTTCTATCAACAGAGAGAGAGATACCTGTTCTATCAACAGAGAGAGAGAGACCTGTTCTATCAACAGAGAGAGAGAGAGAGACCTGTTCTATCAACAGAGAGAGAGACCCGTTCTATCAAAAGAGAGAGAAACCTGTTATGTCAACAGAGAGAGAGAGAGAGAGAGAGAGACCTGTTCTATCAACAGAGAGAGAGAGAGACCTGTTCTATTAACAGAGAGAGAGAGACCTGTTCTATCAACAGAGAGAGAGAGAGACCTGTTCTATCAACAGAGAGAGAGAGAGACCTGTTCTATCAACAGAGAGAGAGAGAGGCCTGTTCTATCAACAGAGAGAGAGACCTGTTGTATCAACAGAGAGAGATACCTGTTCTATCAACAGAGAGAGACCTGTTATATCAACAGAGAGAGAGAGAGACCTGTCCTATCAACAGAGAGAGAGAGACCTGTTCTATCAACAGAGAGGGAGAGAGACCTGTTCTATCAACAGAGAGAGAGAGACCTGTTCTATCAACAGAGAGAGAGAGAGAGACCTGTTCTATCAACAGAGAGAGAGAGACCTGTTCTATCAACAGAGAGAGAGATACCTGTTCTATCAACAGAGAGAGAGAGACCTGTTCTATCAACAGAGAGAGAGAGAGAGACCTGTTCTATCAACAGAGAGAGAGAGAGACCTGTTCTATCAACAGAGAGAGATACCTGTTCTATCAACAGAGAGAGAGAGAGAGACCTGTTCTATCAACAGAGAGAGAGAGACCTGTTCTATCAACAGAGAGAGAGATACCTGTTCTATCAACAGAGAGAGAGACCTGTTATATCAACAGAGAGAGATATACCTGTTCTATCAACAGAGAGAGAGAGAGAGACCTGTTCTATCAACAGAGAGAGAGAGACCTGTTCTATCAACAGAGAGAGATATACCTGTTCTATCAACAGAGAGAGAGAGAGAGACCTGTTCTATCAACAGAGAGAGAGAGATACCTGTTCTATCAACAGAGAGAGAGATATACCTGTTCTATCAACAGAGAGAGAGAGAGAGACCTGTTCTATCAACAGAGAGAGAGAGATACCTGTTCTATCAACAGAGAGAGAGACCTGTTCTATCAACAGAGAGAGAGAGAGATGGGGAGAGAGGTACAGAGAGGGAAATACGATGATATGTTCCATGGAAGGTGATTTCCACTGAATTTATTTGATTTGACTAACTCTTTATCACCTGTGCTGGGTAATGTTGTTGTTGTTTTTTTGTCTTTCCCTACTACCTGAATGAGGCTATTGGTTAATAAAAAATAAAATAAAATATCCAGCACACCAGTAATCTTTGTTTTCGTTATTTCTCCCCAAGTCTTGACGTGTATGGATCTTATTTAAGTTTCCATCCGTTACATTGGCACTGTTGTTATTGTAGTTGGCATAGGTTAGGTTGTTTGGGATACGGTCTGGATAAAGATCTATCACTGGCGTGGTCGGTCTGTCGGTCTGTCGGTCTGTCGGTCGGTCGGTCGGTCGGTCGGTATGTACTGTTTTACAGGTTCAGCCATAGCAGTACAGCGTCCTGGATCAAATTAGGGTTAAGTGAGTCTATACTGTCTGGATGACTGACTGGATGAGTCTATGCTGTCTGGTGACTGACTGGATGAGTCTATACTGTCTGGTGACTGTCTGGACGAGTCTATACTGTCTGGATGACTGACTGGATGAGTCTATACTGTCTGGTGACTGACTGGATGAGTCTATACTGTCTGGATGACTGACTGGATGAGTCTATGCTGTCTGGTGACTGACTGGATGAGTCTATACTGTCTGGTGACTGTCTGGACGAGTCTATACTGTCTGGATGACTGACTGGATGAGTCTATACTGTCTGGTGACTGACTGGATGAGTCTATACTGTCTGGTGACTGTCTGGACGAGTCTATACTGTCTGGATGACTGACTGGATGAGTCTATACTGTCTGGATGACTGACTGGATGAGTCTATACTGTCTGGATGACTGACTGGATGAGTCTATACTGTCTGGATGACTGACTTGACGAGTCTATACTGTCTGGATGACTGACTGGATGAGTCTATACTGTCTGGTGACTGACTGGATGAGTCTATACTGTCTGGTGACTGACTGGATGAGTCTATACTGTCTGGTGACTGACTGGATGAGTCTATACTGTCTGGATGACTGACTGGATGAGTCTATACTGACTGGATGACTGTCTGGATGAGTCTATACTGTCTGGATGACTGACTGGATGAGTCTATACTGTCTGGTGACTGACTGGATGAGTCTATGCTGTCTGGTGACTGACTGGATGAGTCTATACTGTCTGGATGACTGACTGGATGAGTCTATGCTGTCTGGTGACTGACTGGATGAGTCTATACTGTCTGGTGACTGACTGGATGAGTCTATACTGTCTGGATGACTGACTGGATGAGTCTATGCTGTCTGGTGACTGACTGGATAAGTCTATACTGTCTGGATGACTGACTGGATGAGTCTATACTGTCTGGTGACTGACTGGATGAGTCTATACTGTCTGGATGACTGACTGGATGAGTCTAGGCTGTCTGGTGACTGACTGGATGAGTCTATACTGTCTGGTGACTGTCTGGACGAGTCTATACTGTCTGGATGACTGACTGGATGAGTCTATGCTGTCTGGTGACTGACTGGATGAGTCTATACTGTCTGGATGACTGACTGGATGAGTCTATGCTGTCTGGTGACTGACTGGATGAGTCTATACTGTCTGGATGACTGACTGGATGAGTCTATACTGTCTGGTGACTGACTGGATGAGTCTATACTGTCTGGATGACTGACTGGATGAGTCTATGCTGTCTGGTGACTGACTGGATGAGTCTATACTGTCTGGTGACTGACTGGATGAGTCTATGCTGTCTGGTGACTGACTGGATGAGTCTATACTGTCTGGATGACTGACTGGATGAGTCTATACTGTCTGGATGAGTCCCTCTCTCTGATTCCTCTGCTCCAATTTTCTACTTCTCTACCTCCCTGTTAGCCTCCCTCTGTCTCTGTGTAAATCTCTCTCTCTCTCTCTCTCTCTCTCTCTCTCTCTCTCTCTCTCATCCATTTAAGGGACTTTATTGGCATGGGAAACACATGTTTACATTGCCAAAGCAGGTGAAATATAAAATAAACAAAGTTTCTCTGTCTGCCTCTTTCTCTGTATCGCTCTGTGTTTGCATTCTTGGTCAGACTCTCTCTGTCTTTCCCTCTGTTCTTCAGTTTTTGTCTGTCTTTCTCCATCAGATTAGCCTCCGCTGTCTTGGTCACTCTGTCTTCTCCTCTCCATCTTCTCCTCTCCGTCTTCTCCCTCTCTGTCTTCTCCCACTCCGTCTTCTCCCTCTCCGTCTTCTCCCTCTCCGTCTTCTCCTCTCCGTCTTCTCCCACTCCGTCTTCTCCCTCTCCATCTTCTCTCTCTCCGTCTTCTCCCTCTCCGTCTTCTCCTCTCCGTCTTCTCTCTCTCCGTCTTCTCTCTCTCCGTCTTCTCTCTCTCCGTCTTCTCTCTCTCCGTCTTCTCTCTCTCCGTCTTCTCTCTCTCCGTCTTCTCTCTCTCCGTCTTCTCTCTCTCCGTCTTCTCTCTCTCCGTCTTCTCCCTCTCCGTCTTCTCTCTCTCCGTCTTCTCCCTCTCCGTCTTCTCCCTCTCCGTCTTCTCCCTCTCCGTCTTCTCCCTCTCCGTCTTCTCCCTCTCCGTCTTCTCCCTCTCCGTCTTCTCCCTCTCCGTCTTCTCCCTCTCTGTCTTCTCCCTCTCTGTCTTCTCCCTCTCTGTCTTCTCCCTCTCCGTCTTCTCCCTCTCCGTCTTCTCCCTCTCCGTCTTCTCCACTCCGTCTTCTCTCTCTCCGTCTTCTCCCTCTCCGTCTTCTCCCTCTCCGTCTTCTCCCTCTCCGTCTTCTCCACTCCGTCTTCCCTTTCACTCTTCCTATTTTTCTATCTTTTTCAATTAGTTTTTGTAAATATGTGTGTGTGTATGTGTGTTTTTGTGTGTGTTTGTGTGTGTGTGTGTGTTTTGTTGGGTTATACTCACAAGGATGGTAAAACAAGAACAATTAAGTCAAATGGGGACATTTCGGAAAGGCTATTTTAGGCTTAGGTGTTAGATTAGGGTTAGGGTTAGAATTAGGGTTGGGGGTTTAGGGGTTAAGTTTAGAGTTAGGAGTTAGGAGTTAGGGTTAGGCAAAATGGGATCATGCATGGGAATCAATTGGTTGGTCTCCAGAAGAATAGTAAAACAAACATGTGTGTGTCCATAAATCATTGTGAGGGATGTTAACAATTGGCCAGTAACAGATACATAGTAAGAGTTGGACATCAGTCCCTGTCGGAGGTCATCCATGTCACAACCTCTGACCTTCTTATATGTTGGATGCAATGAGAGAGAGAGAGAGAGAGAGAGAGAGAGAGAGAGAGAGAGAGAGAGATCAATACAGTTAGAAAGAGAGAGAGACAGAGAGATCAAGACAGTTGGAAAGCGAGAGCGACAGAGAGATCAATTAAGTTGTGAGAGATATTTATAGATTTGAGATTTTAGTCATTTAGCAGACACTGTTATCCAGAGTGACTTACAGTTAACGCATTCATCTTAAGAGAGCTAGGTGGGACAACCGCATATCACAGTTATTGTTTAATGGCACATGCTGGGAGCCCAGCCAACAGCAAGTTGCAGTAGTCCAGAAAGGAGCTGAAAAGTGCCTGGATTAGGACTTGCACCGCTTCTTGTGTGAGGTAGTGTCATACTCCACGGCTTTTGTAGAGCATGAATCTGCATTAGCGACTCACTGCTTAGATTTTTGCAGAGAACGACAGGGTGTTGTCCAGGGTCACGCCATGGTACGAGACTGTGGAGTTGTCAACCGTGATGGAGAGGTATTTGAGTGGGCAGGCCTTCCCCGGGAGGAAGAGCAGCTCCGTCTTGTCGAGGTTGAGCTTGAGGTGGTGGGCAGACACACAAGCTGAGATATCTGCCAGGCACGCAGAGATGCGTGATGCCACCTGGGTGTCAGAATAGGAGCGACCATGTGAGGATATGATGGAGCCGAGTAACTTGGTGTATAGAGAGAAGAGGAGAGGGCCTAGAACCGAGCCCTGGGGGACACCAGTAGTGAGAGTACATGGTGTAGACACAGATCCTCTCCACGTCACCTGGTAGGAGCGGCCTGCCAGGTAGGAGGCAATCCAAGAGTGTGCAGTTCCTGAGACACCCAGCCCTGAGAGGGTAGAGAGGAGGAGCTGATTGCTCATGGTGTCGAAGGCATCAGATAGATCTAGGAGGATGAGAACAGAGGAGGGAGAGTCAGCTTTGGCAGTGCGGAGACCCTCCATGACGCAGAGAAGTGCAGTCTCGGTTGAGTGACCATCTTGAAGCCTGATTGGTTAAGGTCAAGAAGATTGTTCTGAGAGACATAGCGAGAGAGTTGGTCAGAGACAGCACACTCAAGTGTTTTGGAAAGAAAAGAAAGAAGGGACACCAGTCTGTAGTTTTTGACGTCAGATGAGTTGAGTGTTTTGGTTTCATGAGGAGGTGAGCGACACTGGCTATTTTGAAGTCAGAGGAGACGCAGCAAGTGGTCAGGGATGAGTTGATGAGGGAAGTGAGGAAAGGGAGATGGTCTCCAGACATGGTCTGGAAGAGGAGATGGGGTTAAGCGGGCAGGTTGTCGGGCGGCCAGACCTCACTAGTTGCAGGATGTCATCTGGAGAGAGAGGGGAGAAAGAGGTCAAGGCGTAGGGTAGTTCTGTGTGAGTGAGACCAGTGGACTCAATAGGCTGAGTGAATGAGGAGAGCATGTCGTCAACCTTCTTTTCAAAGTGGTTGACAAAGTTGTCCGTAGAGAGGGAGGAGGGAGGGGGTGGAGGATTAAGGAGGGAGGAGAAGATGGAAAATAGTTTCCTAGGGTTAGAGGCAGAAGTTAGAAATTTAGAGGTATAGAAAGTGGCTTTAGCAGCGGATACAATGGTAGAAGGAGGGAAGAGAGGAGGGAGTGAAAGGATGATATGTCCTCTGGAAGTTTAGTTGTCCTCCATTGTCACTCATTTGCCCTGTTCTGTAAGCTCGCAATGAGTCACTCAATCACGGAGCAGGAGGGGAGAGCCGAGCCGGCTGGGAGGAAAGGGGACAGTGCGAGTCATAGGATGTGGAAAGGGAGGAGAGTAGGGTCGAAGAGGCAGAATCAGGAGACAGGAGGGAGAAGGACTTAGAAAAATGGAGAGATGATAGGATAGAAGAGGTGAGTGTAGTGGGAGAGAGAGTGAAGATTGCGACGGCGCATGACCATCTGGGTAGGGGCTGAGTGGTTAGGGTTGGAGGAAAGGGAGACAGAAAAGGAAACAAAGTAGTGATCAGAGACCTGGATTGAAGTCGCCAAGTACGAAGAGCGGTGAGCCATTGTCAGGAAATGAGCTTATCAAGGTGTCAAGCTCATTGAGGAACTCTCAAAGGGCACCTGGTGGGCAATAGATGACAACAATGTTAAGCTTGAGTGGACAAGTGACAGTGACATCATGTAATTCAAATGAGGAGATGGACAGGTATGAGAGGGAGAAAAAAGAAAATCTCCATTTAGGAGAACTGAGTAGACCTGTGCCACAACCGTGACGACCAGATGCTCTCGGACTGTGAGAGAAAACGTAGTCAGATGAAGAGAGAGCAGCTGGAGTAGCAGTGTTCTCTTGGGTGAGCCATGTCTCTGTCAGTGCCACTTGGATATGACCTGAACCAGTCGAGGGCAACGCCGGATATTCTCCTTCAGGGCCAAAAAGTCAAGGGACTGAAGGGCAGCATTGGCTGACATGAACTCGGTGTTCTTGATTGCAGATCGGCAGTTCCAAACGCTGCCAGACACCAGGAATTCTACATGGGTTGTACACGCAGGGTACACTAAATTACAGGCCTTGTAAGCAGTGGTGTGCATTCATGGATGGTCAGCCATATTCACAGGCCCTATCAGCAGTGGTGTGTATTCATGGATGGTCAGCCAAATCACAGTCCCTATCAGCAGTGGTGTGTATTCATGGATGGTCAGCCAAATCACAGGCCCTATCAGCAGTGGTGTGTATTCATGGATGGTCAGCCAAATCACAGGCCCAATCAGCAGTGGTGTGAATTCATGGCGGTCAGCCAAATCACAGGCCCTATCAGCAGTGGTGTGTATTCATGGATGGTCAGCCAAATCACAGGCCCTATCAGCAGTGGTGTGAATTCATGGCGGTCAGCCAAATCACAGGCCCTATCAGCAGTGGTGTGTATTCATGGATGGTCAGCCAAATCACAGGCCCAATCAGCAGTGGTGTGTATTCATAGATGGTCAGCCAAATCACAGGCCCTATCAGCAGTGACATGTATTCAAGGCTGGTCAGCCTAATCACAGGCCCTATCAGCAGTGACATGTATTCATGGAGCCAAGGGAAGCCAGGTTTTTCCCAAAAAATTGACCAAGAACAACAACAACAAAACATTATATATATATATATAATCTTTCATCTTTCTTTATTTTCATAATTTTCCTTCAATTCGCAAGAGGCTGAATGTATCTCACCGGAGAAAGCATCCGAGCAAATGAAACAGCGCCCCCTCTGTCTCTGTATGTGTAGCCCATCTATCTGATGCTGTGTGGTCAAAAAGAGTATGACATTGTTGTAGCATTGAATGCAAGGGAAGCCAGCGAGCATTTGGCCTCCCTTGATAAAAAAAGTATAAAATAATAGCCAATTAGCATTGAGCTAAGCTGAGAGAGCTCAACTGTGAATGGTCCTGGCGCACCAACAAAATAAAGTGTGAAAGGAAGCCAGCTTGGATTTGGTTCACTCCTATCACATCACATCGAAAGCAATACGTCATTGACAGAAACAGCTTGAATTGTTGCATCTCGTTGTGTTGTTGTCCTCCGGTGGCTAGCTAGCTAGCTAAAATTGTCCCTTTCGTAAATTAGCCATGGATGGAGACAGGGATTTGTCCTTGTGGTTTTACTTACTTCTCCATACTGGCCAATGATTATAACGCCGATCCTGATACAACCATACATTCATACATTGTGCCCCTGGACTGAGAGGATGGAATTTCAATATGTACATTAGCTAGATGTAGAAGGGTAATGCTAACTAGCTAACCTTGCCCATAAAAGTTAGGCTAGCGAGCAAGAATTTTAGCCAGGTAGCCTAGGACAACAAAAAATAGTCTCTTTATCTGGTACTAGTTATTGTCTCGGCCTTAGGCCTATATATTATGGTCGCAAGGCACATGAACTAGCAGGTTATAGAGCAACGCTTGCATCCCCTGTGATTTTACCCACACACTGCTACTGATTTCTGGTCTTTCTAATTCCCACGTGATGGAGACTTGACCTCTCCATTACCTTCTGCATTTTTTCTATCCCGACATGAACCCTCTACCCTCACTCTTCTTCTTCTTCCCTGTTTTAAAATCTATCCGGTCTCTCCCAGCTGAGTCCAGAGCTCTTAGCCACTGCTTCACTATGAGTCATGTGTCGAGTGGAAGCGTCATGGCAGTCACAATGCTGTCATAATGGGGTGGTCAGTCAGTGAGTGACAGTGTGAATAGGGCCGTTTAGACAGAACGTCACACTGAGTGCCTGTGGCTGTGGGACTGTATAGTAGGACATTTACTACAGGTCCCGACTAAACTAACTAGCTACCAGATGAAGAGATGGTTGCAGTCCTCCTAACAGACTAGACTAACTAGTGCCAGATGAAGAGATGGTTGCAGTCCTCCCAACAGACTAGACTAACTAGTGCCAGATGAAGAGATGGTTGCAGTCCTCCCAACAGACTAGACTAACTAGTGCCAGATGAAGAGATGGTTGCAGTCCTCCCAACAGACTAGACTAGCTACCAGATGAAGAGATGGTTGCAGTCCTCCCAACAGACTAGACTAGCTAGTGCCAGATAAAGAGATGGTTGCAGTCCTCCCAACAGACTAGACTAACTAGTGCCAGATGAAGAGATGGTTGCAGTCCTCCCAACAGACTAGACTAACTAGTGCCAGATGAAGAGATGGTTGCAGTCCTCCCAACAGACTAGACTAACTAGTGCCAGATGAAGAGATGGTTGCAGTCCTCCCAACAGACTAGACTAACTAGTGCCATATGAAGAGATGGTTGCAGTCCTCCCAACAGACTAGACTAGCTACCAGATAAAGAGATGGTTGCAGTCCTCCCAACAGACTAGACTAGCTACCATATAAAGAGATGGTTGCAGTCCTACCAACAGACTAGACTAGCTAGTGCCAGATAAAGATATGGTTGCAGTCCTCCCAACAGACTAAACTAACTAGTGCCAGATAAAGAGATGGTTGCAGTCCTCCAAACAGACTAGACTAGCTACCATATAAAGAGATGGTTGCAGTCCTACCAACAGACTAGACTAGCTAGTGCCAGATAAAGATATGTTTGCAGTCCTCCCAACAGACTAAACTAACTAGTGCCAGATAAAGAGATGGTTGCAGTCCTCCCAACAGACTAAACTAACTAGTGCCAGATAAAGAGATGGTTGCAGTCCTCCCAACAGACTAGACTAGCTACCAGATAAAGAGATGGTTGCAGTCCTCCCAACAGACTAGACTAGCTACCATATAAAGAGATGGTTGCAGTCCTACCAACAGACTAGACTAGCTAGTGCCAGATAAAGATATTGTTGCAGTCCTCCCAACAGACTAAACTAACTAGTGCCAGATAAAGAGATGGTTGCAGTCCTCCCAACAGACTAGACTAACTAGTGCCAGATAAAGAGATGGTTGCAGTCCTCCCAACAGACTAGACTAGCTAGTGCCAGATAAAGAGATGGTTGCAGTCCTCCCAACAGACTAGACTAACTAGTGCCAGATAAAGAGATGGTTGCAGTCCTCCCAACAGACTAGACTAGCTACCAGATAAAGAGATGGTTGCAGTCCTCCCAACAGACTAGACTAGCTACCAGATAAAGAGAGAAACATGTATATATATATATATATATATATATATATATATATATATATATATATATATATATATGTTTTAAAACCCAAAACAAAAGGACACTTTAGAGACTGGGAGGGCAAAGGGGCAGGTAGTACTCTACACAGGAAGAGCCCTATCTGGGGGAGGTGCTCTGCACAGGAAGAGCCCTATCTGGGTACATGTCTGCCTCCCAAGATTCATTATATTTCTTTGACTTGAGCTGATAATTTTATTGGGTGCATGTCCTATTTGATTGAATAATTGATTTGTTATTTTATTTTATCTTGATTGTTTGTGTGTGTTCCAGAGGTGGTTGCATGCTTGCTTAATTTATTGGTTGATTGATCGATCAATCAACTGATTGTGTTCATTCCCAACTATTCTCAGTTAATTGTTCAATAATTGTTGATTGTTTGTACCTTTGTTTCTTTCTCCAGAGAGGATACTTTGTGATGGGGAAAGGAAACAGTAAGCTGGCACCAGAGGTCCTGGATGACCTCACCAAGAGTACTGAGTTCAACGAGGCTGAGCTCAAGCAGTGGTACAAAGGCTTCCTCAAAGACTGTCCCACCGGTATACTGAATCTAGAGGAGTTCCAACAACTATATGTCAAGGTGAGAGAGGAGGGAGGGAGGGAGGCTCAATGACTGACTCACTGGTTTACTCAACCTGAAGGAGTTCCAACAACTCTTCGTCAAGGTGGGGAGGGAGGAAGAGATAGAGAAATAGAGAGAGAGGGAGGGAAATGTATCCACTCACTAACTGTAAGTCGCTCTGGATTACATTTACATTTACGTCATTTAGCAGACGCTCTTATCCAGAGCGACTTACAAATTGGTGCATTCACCCTATAGCCAGTGGGATAACCACTTTACAATTATTATTATTATTATTTTTTTTAGGGGGGAGTGGGGGGGCGGGGGGGTAGAAGGATTACTTTATCCTATCCCAGGTATTCCTTAAAGAGGTGGGGTTTCAAATGTCTCCGGAAGGTGGTGAGTGACTCCGCTGTCCTGGCGTCGTGAGGGAGCTTGTTCCACCATTGGGGTGCCAGAGCAGCGAACAGTTTTGACTGGGCTGAGCGGGAACTATGCTTCCGCAGAGGAAGGGGAGCCAGCAGGCCAGAGGTGGATGAACGCAATGCCCTCGTTTGGGTGTAGGGACTGATCAGAGCCTGAAGGTACAGAGGTGCCGTTCCCCTCACAGCTCCATAGGCAAGCACCATGGTCTTGTAACAGATGCGAGCTTCAACTGGAAGCCAGTGGAGTGTGCGGAGGAGCGGGGTGACGTGAGAGAACTTGGGAAGGTTGAACACCAGACGGGCTGCGGCATTCTGGATGAGTTGTAGGGGTTTAATGGCACAGGCAGGGAGCCCAGCCAACAGCGAGTTGCAGTAATCCAGACGGGAGATGACAAGTGCCTGGATTAGGACCTGTGCCGCTTCCTGTGTAAGGCAGGGTCGTACTCTCCGAATGCTGTAGAGCATGAACCTGCAGGATCGGGTCACCGCCTTGATGTTAGCGGAGAACGACAGGGTGTTGTCCAGGGTCACGCCAAGGCTCTTCGCACTCTGGGAGGAGGACACAACGGAGTTGTCAACCGTGATGGCGAGATCATGGAACAGGCAGTCCTTCCCCGGGAGGAAGAGCAGCTCCGTCTTGCCAAGGTTCAGCTTGAGGTGGTGATCCGTCATCCATACTGATATGTCTGCCAGACATGCAGAGATGCGATTCGCCACCTGGTTATCAGAAGGGGGAAAGGAGAAGATTAGTTGTGTATCGTCAGCGTAGCAATGATAGGAGAGGCCATGTGAGGATATGACTGAGCCAAGTGAGTTGGTGTATAGGGAGAATAGGAGAGGGCCTAGAACTGAGCCCTGGGGGACACCAGTGGTGAGAGCACGTGGTGCGGAGACAGCTTCTCGCCACGCCACTTGGTAGGAGCGACCGGTCAGGTAGGACGCAATCCAGGAGTGAGCCGTGCCGGAGATGCCCAGCTCGGAGAGGGTGGAGAGGAGGATCTGATGGTTCACAGTATCAAAGGCAGCAGAAAGGTCTAGAAGGACAAGAGCAGAGGAGAGAGAGTTAGCTTTAGCAGTGCGGAGAGCCTCCGTGACACAGAGAAGAGCAGTCTCAGTTGAATGACCAGTCATGAAACCTGACTGGTTTGGATCAAGAAGGTCATTCTGAGAGAGATAGCAAGAGAGTTGGCTAAAGACGGCACGCTCAATAGTTTTGGAAAGAAAAGAAAGAAGGGATACTGGTCTGTAGTTGTTGACATCAGTGGGATCGAGTGTTGGTTTTTTGAGAAGGGGTGCAACTCTCGCTCTCTTGAAGACGGAAGGGACATAGCCAGCGGTCAAGGATGAGTTGATCAGCGAGGTGAGGTAGGGGAGAAGGTCACCGGAGATGGTCTGGAGAAGAGAGGAGGGGATGGGGTCAAGCGGGCAGGTTGTTGGGTGGCCTGCAGTCACAAGTCGCAAGATTTTATCTGGAGAGAGAGGGGAGAAAGAAGTCAAAGCATAGGGTAGGGCAGTGTGAGCAGGACCAGCAGTGTCATTAGACTTAACAAACGAAGATCGGATGTCGTCAACCTTCTTTTCAAAGTGGTTGACGAAGTCATCCACAGAGAGAGAGGAGGGGGGAGGATTCAGCAGGGAGGAGAATGTGGCAAAGAGCTTCCTAGGGTTAGAGGCAGATGCTTGGAATTTAGAGTGGTAGAAAGTGGCCTTAGCAGCAGAAACAGATGAAGAAAATGTAGAGAGGAGGTAGTGAAAAGATGCCAGGTCGGCAGGGAGTTTAGTTTTCTTCCATTTCCGCTCCGCTGCCCGGAGCTCTGTTCTGTGAGCTCGCAATGAGTCATCAAGCCACGGAGCTGGAGGGGAGGACCGAGCCGGCCGGGAGGATAGGGGACACAGAGATTCAAAGGATGCAGAAAGGGAGGAGAGGAGGGTTGAGGAGGCAGAATCAGGAGATTGGAGGGAGAAGGATTGAGCAGAGGGAAGAGATGATAGGATGGAAGAGGAGAGAGTAGTGGGAGAGAGAGAGCGAAGGTTGCGGCGGCGCATTACCATCTGTGTAGGGGCAGAGTGAGTAGTGTTGGAGGAGAGCGAGAGAGAAAAGGATACAAAGTAGTGGTCGGAGACATGGAGGGGAGTTGCAGTGAGATTAGTAGAAGAGCAGCATCTAGTAAAGATGAGGTCAAGCGTATTGCCTGCCTTGTGAGTAGGGGGGGACGGTGAGAGGGTGAGGTCAAAAGAGGAGAGGAGTGGAAAGAAGGAGGCAGAGAGAAATGAGTCAAATGTAGATGTAGGGAGGTTGAAATCCCCCAAAACTGTGAGGGGTGAGCCATCCTCAGGAAAGGAACTTATCAAGGCATAAGAGAGTCTGCTAAATGACTAAAACGTACATGTAAAATGAAGGGAGGGAGAGCTTCAGACATGTTCAGAATATATATTTTTTAAACTTTGTGCCACAAAATGAGAAGTTTTAACTCTCGCTAGCTAGCTACACAACAAAAACCTAGCCAGCAGGCTAACAAGCTAGCCAGAAAAATGGAGCTAGAACAAACCTAGCAAGTTAATACAACTACATCAAACGACCAAACTGAGTAAATCAAAAAGAAGCACTGACTCTAACTTTAAACATATCTTCTGTTTTTGTGTGTGAAGACCTTTCACTACTGTTTTTTGAGCTAAATTAGAGCTAGCTAGCAACAGCAGCAGACAAACAAAACTGGTTGCCATGGCAACAGAGCAGCAGCAGCAGTAGTAGCAGAACCCACAGGCACCATGTCCCCACTCCCCCTCAGCGCTGAGTCCATTCTCTAACCTCCAGAGACCACAGGCACCATGTCCCCACTCCCCCTCAGCACTGAGTCCATTCTCTACCCTCCAGAGGCCACAGGCACCATGTCCCCACTCCCCCTCAGCACTGAGTCCATTCTCTACCCCCCCAGAGGTCAAAAATGAAACAACAAGGAAAGCTTTCAAACAGAAACTACTAAAGGGGAGGCTAGAAACCCTTTTCGCAGACCTCTACAAAAACAGTGATGTGAGAATGCAGACTACGTGAGAATGCTATTCATTGACTACAGCTCAGCATTCAACACCATAGTGCCCTCTAAGCTCATCACTAAGCTAAGGATCCTGGGACTAAACACCTCCCTCTGCAACTGGATCCTGGACTTCCTGACGGGCCGCCCCCAGGTGGTAAGGGTAGGTAACAACACATCTGCCACACTGATCCTCAACACGGGGGCCCCTCAGGGGTGCGTGCTCAGTCCCCTCCTGTACTCTCTGTTCACCCATGACTGCATGGCCAGGCACGACTCCAACACCATCATTAAGTTTGCCGACGACACAACAGTGGTAGGCCTGATCACCGACAACGATGAGACAGCCTATAGGGAGGAGGTCAGAGATCTGGCCGTGTGGTGCCAGGACAACAACCTCTCCCTCAACGTGACCAAGACAAAGGAGAGGATTGTGGACTACAGGAAAAAAAAGAGGACTGAGCACGCCCCCATTCTCATCGACGGGGCTGTAGTGGAACAGGTTGAGAGCTTCAAGTTCCTTGGTGTCCACATCACCAACGAACTATCATGGTCCAAACACACCAAGACAGTCGTGAAGAGGGCACGACAAAGCCTATTCCCCCTCAGGAGACTAAAAAGATTTGGGTCCTCAGATCCTCAAAAAATTCTACAGCTGCACAATCAAGAGCATCCTGACTGGTTGCATCACCGCCTGGTATGGCAACTGCTTGGCCTCTGACCGCAAGGCACTACAGAGGGTAGTGCGTACGGCCCAGTACATCACTGGGTCAAAGCTCCCTGCCATCCAGGACCTCTATACCAGGCGGTGTCAGAGGAAGGCCCTCAAAATTGTCAAAGACTCCAGCCACCCTAGTCATAGACTGTTCTCTCTGCTACCGCACGGCAAGCGGTACCGGAGTGCCAAGTCTAGGTCCAAAAGACTTCTCAACAGCTTCTACCCCCAAGCCATAAGACTCCTGAACAGCTAATCATGGCTACCCGGACTATTTGCACTGCCCCCCCACCCCATCCTTTTTACGCTGCTGCTACTCTGTTAAGTATTTATGCATAGTCACTTTAACTCTACCCACATGTACATATTACCTCAACTACCTCAACTAGCCGGTGCCCCCGCACATTGACTCTGCAACGGTACCCCCCTGTATATATAGCCTCCCTACTGTCACTTTATTTTACTGTATATATAGCCTCCCTACTGTCACTTTATTTTACTTCTGCTCTTTTTTTCTCAACACTTTTTTTTGTTGTTGTTTTATTCTTACTTTTTTTGTTTAAAATAAATGCACTGTTGGTTAAGGGCTGTAAGTAAGCATTTCACTGTAATGTCTGCACCTGTTGTATTCGGCGCATGTGACCAATAAAATTTGATTTGATTTGATTTGATTTGAGTAATCTCATCTTTCTCACTGACCAGCCAAATTCATGGCGCTCAGCAGTCTGCTCTCACTACCCATCCATAAAGAAAGAGGGAATCTGTAATGGGTGGAAGCTGAAAGTCAAAGAGACAGACGACCCTGACAGCACCATGATAACAATCAACCTCTACAAGACTGGGACTATCATGGTGCAAGGTAACCTTAGGCTGTTTGAAACAGACTTTCAGACCATTAAGGAAAGAGCAGAAAGAGAGAAGGACACCACCAGTGACATGCCCTCCCACAAGAGAAACTCCACCAGCACCACCCTCACCCCCACTATCCCCACCCAAAAAGGCACATCCAGCAACTCTCTTCCCACCATAGTGGAGGACAGGTAGTGAATGGCGCCGGAGAAGATGGCTGCCGTTTTACAGCCCTCTAACCAATTGTACTATCATGTGTGTTTTTCCACGTTATTTGTAATTTATTTTGTACATGGATATCAGGACAGCGATTACTCACCTCGTATTGGACAAAACATTTTTCTTCGACGAGGCGGCCGCGAAGGATATCCTACAGACACCCGACAAGGCCCAAATCCCCGTCATTCGCATGAGAAAGAGACTGAGATATCGTGGACGTAGGTTGGGGTGCCTTGTAAGGATCCGACGGCGAGCGAGTAAACTGCCTCTCCCATCAATCCTATTAGCCAATCTTCAATCATTTGAGAATAAATTGGATGACCTAAGATTACGGTTATCCCACCAACGGGACATTAAAAACTGTAATATCTAGAACGGCTGACTCCGGTAAGACAAGGGGTGGCGGTCTGTGTATATTTGTAAACAATAGCTGGTGAACAAAATCAAATACTAAGGAAGTCTCGAGGTTTTGCTCGCCTGAGGTAGAGTATCTTATGATAAGCTGTAGACCACACTATTTACCAAGAGAGTTTTCATCTATATTTTTAATTGCTGTCTATTTACCACCACAAACCAATGCTGGCATTAAGATTGCACTGAATGAGCTGTATAAGGCCATTAGTGAACAGGAAAATGCTCATCCAGAGGCAGCACTCCTAGTGGCCGGGGACTTTAATGCAGGGAAACTTAAATCCATTCTACCTAATTTCTACCAGCATGTTAAATGTGCAACCAGAGGAAAAAAAACTCTAGACCACCTTTACTCCACACACAGAGACGCATACAAAGCTCTCCCTCGCCCTCCATTTGGCAAATCTGACCATAACTCTATCCTCCTGATTCCTGCTTATAAGCAAAAACTAAAGCAGGAAGCACCAGTGACTCGGTTAATAAAAACGTGGTCAGATGACGCAGATGCTAAGCTACAGGACTGTTTTGCTAGCACAGACTGGAACATGTTCCGGGATTCTTCAGATAGCATTGAGGAATACACCACATACGTCACTGGCTTCATCAATAAGTGCATCGATGATGTCGTCCCCACAGTGACCGTACGTACATACCCCAACCAGAAGCCATGGATTACAGGCAACATCCGCACTGAGCTAAAGGGTAGAGCTGCCGCTTTCAAGGAGCGGGACTCTAACCCGGACGCTTATATGAAATCCCGCTATGCCCTCCGACGAACCATCAAACAGGCAAAGAGTCAATACAGGACTAAGATTGAATCGTACTACACCGGCTCTGACGCTCGTCGGATGTGGCAGGGCTTGAAAACGATTACAGACTACAAAGGGAAGCACAGCCGCGAGCTGCCCAGTGACAAAAGCCTACCAGACGAGCTAAACCACTTCTATGCTCGCTTCGAGGCAAGCAACACTGAAGCATGCATGAGAGCACCAGCTGTTCTGGATGACTATGTGATCACGCTCTCCGTAGCCGATGTGAGTAAGACTTTTAAGCAGGTCAACATTCACAAGGCCGCAGGGCCAGACGGATTACCAGGACGTGTACTCCGAGCATGTGCTGACCAACTGGCAAGTGTCTTCACTGACATTTTCAACATGTCCCTGACTGAGTCTGTAATACCAACATGTTTCAAGCAGACCGCCATAGTCCCCGTGCCCAAGGACACTAAGATAACCTGCCTAAATGACTACCGACCTGTAGCAAGACGTCTGTAGCCATGAAGTGCTTTGAAAGGCTGGTCATGGCTCACATCAACACCATTATCCCAGAAACCCTAGACCCACTCCAATTTGCATACCGCCCCAACAGATCCACAGATGATGCAATCTCTATTGCACTCCACACTGCCCTTTCCCACCTGGACAAGAGGAACACCTACGTGAGAATGCTATTCATTGACTACAGCTCAGCATTCAACACCATAGTGCCCTCAAAGCTCATCACTAAGCTAAGGATCCTGGGACTAAACACCTCCCTCTGCAACTGGATCCTGGACTTCCTGACGGGTCGCCCCCAGGTGGTAAGGGTAGGTAACAACACATCTGCCACACTGATCGTCAACACGGGGGCCCCTCAGGGGTGCGTGCTCAGTCCCCTCCTGTACTCCCTGTTCACCCATGACTGCATGGCCAGGCACGACTCCAACACCATCTTTAAATTTGCCGACGACACAACAGTGGTAGGCCTGATCACCGACAACAATGAGACAGCCTATAGGGAGGAGGTCAGAGACCTGGCCGTGTGGTGCCATAACAACCTCTCCCTCAACGTGATCAAGACAAAGGAGATGATTGTGGACTACAGGAAAGAAAAGAGGACTGAGCACGCCCCCGTTCTCATCGACAGGGCTGTAGTGGAACAGGTTGAGAGCTTCAAGTTCCTTGGTGTCCACATAACCAACAAACTATCATGGTGCAAACACACCAAGACAGTCGTGAAGAGGGCACGACAAAGCCTATTCCCCTCAGGAGACTGAAAAGATTTGGCATGGGCCCTCAGATCCTCAAAAAATTATACAGCTGCACCATTGAGAGAATCCTTACTGGTTGCATCACCGCCTGGCATGACATCTGCTTGGCCTCCGACCAAAAGGCACTACAGAGGGTAGTGCGTACGGCCCAGTACATCACTGGGGCCAAACTTCCTGCCATCCAGGACCTCTATACCAGGCGGTGTCAGAGGAAGGCCCTCAAAATTGTCAAAGACTCCAGCCACCCTAGTCATAGACTGTTCTCTCTGCTACTGCACGGCAAGCGGTACCGGAGTACCAAGTCTAGGTCCAAAAGACTTCTCAACAGCTTCTACCCCCAAGCCATAAGACTCCTGAACAGCTAATCATGGCTACCCGGACTATTTGCACTGACCCCCCACCCCATCCTTTTTACGCTGCTGCTACTCTGTTAATTATTTATGCATAGTCACTTTAACTCTACCCACATGTACATATTACCTCAACTACCTCAACTAGCCGGTGCCCCCGCACATCGACTCTGCACCGGTACTTCCCTGTATATAGCCTCCCTACTGTTATTTTATTTTACTTCTGCTCTTTTTTTCTCTACACTTTTTTGTTGTTGTTTTATTTTACTTTTTTTTATTAAAAAGAAATGCACTGTTGGTTAAGCATTTCACTGTAATGTCTGCACCTGTTGTATACCAATAAAATTTGATTTGATTTGATTTGACACGCCCCAGGAGGAGAGCGACCCCCTCAGTGCAGAGCAGGCTCAGGCCCTCCTCAGTGCAGAGCAGGCTCAGGCCCTCCTCAGTGTAGAGCAGGCTCAGGCCCTCCTCAGTGCAGAGCAGGCTCAGGCCCTCCTCAGTGCAGAGCAGGCTCAGGCCCTCCTCAGTGCAGAGCAGGCTCAGGCCCTCCTCACCACCATGGCTGCCATGAGGGATCAGTTCACCACACTGGAGGGGGGGGTGGTCCTGCTCAAGGAGAGCGTAAGCAAACAGCAACCAGACATCCACACTTTAGAGGAGCTCCTAACCAAGGTCTGGACAGAGCAGGACAGCAGCCTTGCAACACAGCTGAAAGAGGTTCAGCAAGAAGTAATTGAGAAACATATCTAATCAAAAATACAGAAAACCAGACAACAACAATATATTCCTTCAATATGAAGAAACACTGAAGCCTACAAACACACCCTAAGAACAAAAAAGGAACAGCACATGAGCAATCCGCTGGATGTAATTTAGGAATACATAGAATCAAACCACTTCTGGGAGAATTGGAATAAATTAAACAAACATTACCATGAGGAATTGGCTATCCAAAATTGTGATATGTGGAGAAATCACTTTGCTAACCTCTACAGCAATATAACAAAGAGCCCAGAACAAAAATAAAAATTACAAATCCTTGAATCAGCAGTCAAAGACTATCAGAATCCTGTGAATACCCCAATTACAGAACAATAATTATTGGAAGAACTATACAATCTCCAACCCAAAAAGAACTGTGGTGCTGATGGTATTTTAAATGAAATGATCGAGTATACAGACCACATATTCAAATTGGCTATAGTCAAACTCTTCAACATTATCCTCACTGCAGGTATTTTCCCCGATATTTGGAACCAAGGATTGATCACACCAATCTATGAAAATGGAGACAAATCTGACACAAATAATTACAGAGGAATTTACGTTAACAGCAACTTGGGGACTTGGGAAAAATCATAAATAGCAGACTGTGTCATTTCCTTGATGAACACAACGTCCTGAGCAGAAGCCAGATTTGATTTTTTTTTTTTTATACTGTACAACAGACCACATTTATACCCTCCACACTCCAATTGACAAACAAGTAAACCAAAACATAGGCAACATCTACAGTTGAAGTCATAAGTTTACATACACCTTAGCCAAACTCATTTAAACTCAGTTTTTAACAATTCCTGACATTTAATCCTAGTAAAAATTCCCTGAGTCAGGTTTGTAGGCCTCCTTGCTCGCACACGCTTTTTCAGTTCTGCCCACACATTTTCTATAGGATTGAGGTCAGGGCTTTGTGATGGCCACTCCAATACCTTGACTTTGTTGTCCTTAAGCCGTTTTGCCACAACTTTGGAAGTATGCTTGGGTTCATTGTCCATTTGGAAGACCCATTTGCGAACAAGCTATAACTTCCTGACTGATGTCTTGAGATGATGCTTCAATATATCCACATACATTTCCTTCCTCATGATGCCATCTATTTTGTGAAGTGCACCAGTCCCTCTTGCACCAAAGCACCCCCACAGCATGATGCTGCCACCCCCGTGCTTCACGGTTGGGATGGTGTTCTTCGGCTTGCAAGCTACCCCCCTTTTTCCTCCAAACATAACGATGGTCATTATGGCCAAACTGTTCTATTTTTGTTTCATCAGACCAGAGGACATTTCTCCAAAAAGTACGATATTTGTCCACATGTGTAATTGCAAACCGTAGTCTGGCTTTTTATGGCGGTTTTGGAGCAGTGGCTTCTTCCTTGCTGAGCGGCCTTTCAGGTTATGACGATATAGGACTTGTTTCACTGTGGAAATCATTTTGTACCTGTTTCCTCCAGAATCTTCACAACGTCCATTGCTGTTGTTCTGGGATTGATTTGCACTTTTTGCACCAAAGTACGTTCATCTCCAGTAGACAGAACGCGTCTATTGTTTGTACAGCTGAATGTGGTACCTTCAGGCGTTTGGAAATTGCTCCCAAGGATGAACCAGACTTGTGGAGGTCTTTTTTCTGAGGTCTTGCTGATTTCTTTAGATTTTCACATGATTTCAAGCAAAGAGGCACTGAGTTTGAAGGTAGCCCTTGAAATACATCCACAGGTACACCTCCAATTGCCTCAAATGATGTCAATTAGCCTATCAGAAGCTTCTAAAGCCATGACATCATTTTCTGAAATTTTCCAAGCTGTTTAAAGGCACAGTCAACTTAGTGTATGTAAACTTCTGACCCACTGGAATTGTGATACAGTGAATTATAAGTGAAATAATCTGTCTGTAAATAATTGTTGGAAAAATTACTTGTGTCATGCACGAAGTAGATGTCCTAACTGACTTTCCAAAACTATAGTTTGTTAACAAGAAATTTGTGGAGTGGTTGAAAACCGAGTTTTAATGACTCCAACCTAAGTGTATGTAAACTTTTCACTTCAACTGTACTCATGTTTTGTAGACTTCAAGAAAGCATTTGATTCAATTTGGCACAAAGGTATTTTTTATAAACTAATAGAATGTGGTATTGGAGGGAAAACATATGATGTTATTAAATCAATGTACACTAAAAACAAATGTGCGTTTAAAATTGGCAACAAGCAGGCCTCCCGAGTGGCGCAGCTGTCAAAGGCACTGCATCTCTGTGTTGTGGCATCATCGATCTCAGGCTTTGTCACTACCGGCTGTGACCGTGAGTCCCATAGGGCAGCGCACAATTGGCCCAGCGTCGTCCGGGTTAGGGGAGCGTTTGGCTGGGAGGGGTTTTACTTGGCTCATCGCACTCTAGCGACTCCTTGTGGTGGGCAGGGTGCCTGCAGGCTGACTTCGGTCATCAGTTGAACAATGTTTCTTCTGACACATTGGTTCAGCTGGCTTCCGGGTCAAGCGAGCGGGTGTTAAGAAGCATGGCTTGGCGGGTCATGTTTTGGAGGACACATGACTTGACCTTCGCCTCTGCCGAGCTCGTTGGGGAGTTGCAGTGATGAGACAAGATCATAATCATAAAAAAATGGGGCTGAAAAAATTATTATAAAAAAAGGAAAATGGTAACAAGCAGACTTCTTCTCTCAGGGACGTGCAGTGAAACAGGGCTGCTCAACAAGTCCAACACTATTAATGAATTGGCTAAAACATTAGAAGAATATGCAGCACCTGGTCTCACCCTACACAACACTGAAATCAAGTGTCTGCTGTACGCAGATGACCTGGTGACCTGTCTCCCACTAAGGAGGGTGGGTACTGGGCAACAGAAGACGAACAGCAGAGGGGGCTAATGATCTTGGAGATGTGTAAAGGGCCAATAAAGTGGGGGGAAAGTTTGCGGGGCTCCACCTGGAGGGGCAGATCTCAGGCGGACAGCCATACCTTCTGCCCGAGACGTTACCGCGGAGCGGGGGGGGTTCCGGTGGCGTTCCGCTTGTCATCGATACCTGTAGGTGGTCTTGAGAAGAGCCGACCGGGCTCTCTTCCAGGTACAACGACAGCTGTGGACAAACATGCCGACCTCTTCCTGGGCCAAGGGTATGCCGACCTCTTCCTGGTCCGAGGGTATGCCGACCTCTTCCTGGGCCGAGGGTATGCCGACCTCTTCCTGGGCCGAGGGTATGCCGACCTCTTCCTCTTGCTCCGGGGGCTGATAACCCAGGGAACCCTCAAAGGGTGAAAGACCCATGGCAGAGCAGGGAAGGGTGTCTCGGGCGTATTCGACCCACACTAGTTGCTGGCTCCAGGTGATGGGGTTGGCGGAGACCAGGCAGCGCAAAGTCGTCTCCAGGTCTTGGTTGGCTCGCTCCGACTGGCCGTTGGACTGAGGGTGGAAGCCGGAGGACAGGCTGGCCGACGACCAAATGAGTGTGCAGAACGCTTTCCAGAACCGGGACGAGAACTGAGGACTCCGGTCGAAGACCATGACCAATGGGAGCCCATGGACCCGGAAGACGTGCTGCACCATGAGCTGGGCTGTCCCTTTGGCGGAGGGTAGCTTGGGGAGAGGAATGAAGTGGGCGGCTTTGGAAAACCGGTCCACAACTGTCAGGAATGGCGGTGTTGCCATCAGACAGGGGAAGACTCGTAACAAAGTCCAGGGATATGTGAGACCAGGGATATGTGAGACCAGGGACGGTGAGGAAAAGGCAGAGGTTGGAGGAGACCAGCCGGAGCTTGCCGAGGAGACTAGTTCTGCGGACAGATCATGCAGGCGGCGATGAACACGGAGACGTCAGGAACCATGATAGGCCACCAAAAGCTGGTCCAAGTCTGCTGGGTCAGTCATGGCCAGTTCGTACTACCACGTTTCAGGAGAAGACCCAGATGCAGACAGTGTTGAAGTAACAAAAGAGTATTACAAAAACAGAGGGCAGGCAAACGACAGGTCAAGGGCAGGCAGAGGTCAGTAATCCAGATCAGAGTCCAAAAGGTACATAACGGCAGGCAGTCTCAGGGTCAGGGCAGGCAGAGGTCAATAATCCAGGGTGGTGTGACAAGGTACAGAACGGCAGGCAGGCTCAGGGTCAGGGCAGGCAGAGGTCAGTAATCCAGGGTGGTGTGAAAAGGTACAGAACGGCAGGCAGGCTCAGGGTCAGAGAAGGCAGAGGTCAATAATCCAGGGTGGTGTGATAACGTACAGAATTGCATGCAGGCTCAGGGTCAGGGCAGGCAGAGGTCAATAATCCAGGGTGGTGTGACAAGGTACAGAACGGTGGCAGGCTCAGGGTCAGGGCAGGCAGAGGTCAATAATCCAGGGTGGTGTGACAAGGTACAGAACGGCAGGCAGGCTCAGGGTCAGGGCAGGCAGAATGGTCAAAACCAGGGAAACTAGAAAACAGGAACTTGAGAAAGCCAGGAGCAAGGGGAAAAATGCTTTTAGGCTTGACGAAACAAAACGAACTGGCAACAGACAAACAGAGAACACAGGTATAAATACACTGGGGATAATGGGGAAGATGGGCGACACCTGGAGGGGGGTGGAGACAATCACAAAGACAGGTGAAACAGATCAGGGTGTGACAGGTACAATTTAATGTCAATAATATTTCCCATTTTGTTTGGGCTTTCATATCATGCCATGTGGCTTCTCAGTCATGTTGAGACTGGTCTACTACTATTGCTTTAATGTATTGTTATTCTCATTAATATTGTTGTTATAGTTGCTGTTAATGGTAATCCCATTTTCACTACTACTATTATTATTGATGGCTTACTGCTTACTGTTATATGTATACTTTGACAATGTAAGTCATTTAACTTGCCATGTCAATAAAGTCTACAGAATTGAAATGTAATTGAATTGAGAGAGAGAGAGGGAGGGAGGGAGGGAGGGAGGGAGGGGGAGGAGAGGGTTGAAGAGGAAGTAACAGTAAATAGGGGGAGAAGAGGGGTGAGGGGGAGAGGGGGAGAGGGGAGAGAGACAGAGAGAGGGGGAGAAGAGGGGTGAGGGGGAGAGAGAGACAGAGACAGAGAGGTGAGGGGGAGAGAGAGAGAGACAGAGAGAGGGGGAGAGGAGGGGTGAGGGGGAGAGAGAGAGAGAGACAGAGAGAGGGGGAGAAGAGGGGTGAGTGGGAGAGGGGGAGAGAGAGAGAGAGAGACAGAGAGAGGGGGAGAAGAGGGGTGAGGGGGAGAGAGAGAGAGAGAGACAGAGAGAGAGAGAGAGAGACAGAGACAGAGACAGAGAAAGGGGGAGAAGAGGGGTGAGGGGGAGAGGGGGAGAGAGAGAGACAGAGAGAGGGGGAGAAGAGGGGTGAGGGGGAGAGAGAGAGAGAGAGAGAGAGAGACAGAGAGAGGGGGAGACGAGGGGTGAGGGGGAGAGGGGGAGACAGAGAGAGACAGAGAGACAGAGAGAGGGGGAGAAGAGGGGTGAGGGGGAGAGAGAGAGGAGAAAGGAATGAGAACAGTGGTAAATGGGCTTCCTAAAGCTTTCCCAGAAACTAGTTTGGAGGGATTTATGACATTATCCAGTGACCTACGTTACATTTCTTGATCTCTTTTTCTCACCCAGTTCTTTCCGTATGGCGATGCGTCGAAGTTCGCCCAGCATGCCTTCCGGACCTTCGATAAGAACGGTGACGGGACCATCGACTTCCGGGAGTTTATCTGTGCTCTGTCAATCACCTCAAGGTACGTTTCATAACACACACACACACACACACGCACACGCACACGCACACACACACACACACACACACTTGCATGTTTATGTTTGACAGTTCTCTCCATCACCTCTAGGGGGAGCTTTGAGCAGAAACTCAACTGGGCCTTCAACATGTATGACTTAGACGGAGACGGCAAGATCACACGCATGGAGATGCTGGAGATCATAGAGGTGTGTGTGTTTCTGTGTGTGTGAGTCTGTGTGTGTTTGAGTGTGCTTGTCTGCATACTTATGTGTTGTGTGGGTCTGTCTTATAACTCACTGTCTGTGTCTCCAACGAATGCCCCATCCCATCTTTACTGACCACCTTCTCTCTTTCCCTCTCTCTCTCTCTTTCTGTTTCCTAGGCGATCTATAAGATGGTTGGCACTGTGATAATGATGCGTATGAACGAGGACGGGCTGACTCCCCAGCAGCGCGTGGATAAGATCTTCTCCAAGATGGATAAAGATCACAACGATGAGATCACACTGGAGGAGTTCAAAGAGGCAGCCAAGAGTGATCCCTCCATCGTCCTACTGCTGCAGTGTGACATGCAGAAATAGAGGAGGGAGGGAGGGAGGGAGGGAGGGAGGGAGGGAGGGAGGGAGGATGAGAGACGGGATGGAAAGGCAGTGTAGGATCTGCAGAAGTTGGGATGGAGAAAGGGGTGAGGGAGGGAACAGATGAGGGGAGGTAGAGATGGAGGAGAGCAGGGTGGAGAAAAATTGAAGGAGATTAAGAATAGGAGATACATTTAAAGGAGATGAAGGTTAGGAGATACATTTAAAGCAGATGAAGGTTAGGAGATACATTTAAAGCAGATGAAGGTTAGGAGATACATTTAAAGCAGATGAAAGTTAGGAGATACATTTGAAGCAGATGAAGGTTAGGATATACATTTAAAATAAAAATCATATTTATTTATTTTACATTTAAAGCAGATGAAGGTTAGGATATACATTTAAAGCAGATGAAGGTTAGGAGATACATTTAAAGCAGATGAAGGTTAGGAGATACATTTAAAGCAGATGAAGGTTAGGAGATACATTTCAAGCAGATGAAGGTTAGGAGATAAATTTCCTGAAAATAAAGAAGAAGAAGAGGTTGTGGGACCAGACAGTGTGACGTTAATAGAGAGAGAGAGAGAGAGAGAGAGAGAGGGGGGGGAGGATGGAAAGAGAGGGGTAGAGATAGAGGGAGAGAGAGGGAGAGAGAGAGAGAGAGGATGGAAAGAGAGGGGTAGAGAGAGAGAGAGAGAGAGAGAGAGGATGGAAAGAGAGGGGTAGAGAGAGAGAGAGAGAGAGAGAGAGAGAGAGAGAGAGAGAGAGAGAGAGAGAGAGAGAGAGAGAGAGAGAGAGAGGGAGGATGGAAAGAGAGGGGTAGAGATAGAGGGAGAGAGAGGGAGAGAGAGAAAGGGAGAGAGGGAGAGAGAGAGAGAGAGA
>NW_028157639.1:0-12095 GCF_964263955.1 Coregonus lavaretus
TGAAGGTTGTTAACGTCAAGGAGAGGGTGACCGTGGGGAGGATTAGAATGATGTACTGCTTGTATTCTGACTTTACCAACCACCTACCACTGTTGGCCTCAAATGTACTGCGTGTTTTCTGACATGAAGGGCTTTCTGACTTTACCAACCACCAACCAACCCACTGTTGGGCCCCCAGCAAAATAGGTAGTTGCAGTTCCTCAAACCTTTTCTACCATTGTTTGTTGTTGAGGAGCTAATTGACTTCACCTATAAATGATGAGCTTGGCGTGGTGTCTGTTTTCTCCATAGGATATGTTTATTAAGTAAACCATACTGTTAGTTGAAATCTCAGTTGTGTTCTACCACTGTTGGGCCTTCCTGTATAATCAATATTAACCACTCCTATATGGACAGACGCTGTGAGGAAGCTGTTCGGGGTCCTGTTGGTTCCGCTTGCCGTGCGGTAGCAGAAAGAACAGTCTTGTGGCTGGAGTCTTCGAAAACGTTTTGGGCCTTCCTCTGACACCGCCTGGTATAGAGGTCCTGGATGGCAGGAAGCTTGGCCCCAGTGATGTACTGGGCCATACGCACCACCCTCTGTAGTGCCTTGTGGCCGGATGCCGAGCAGTTGCCATACCAGGCGGTGATGCAGCCAGTCAAGATGCTCTCGATGGTGCAGCTGTAGAACTCTGAGGATCTGAGGGCCCATGCCAAATCTTTTCAGCCTCCTGAGGGGGAAGAGGTGCTGTCGTTCCCTCTTCACAACTGTGTGTGTGTGTGTGTGTGTGTGGGCCATGTTAATTCCTTAGTGATATGGACACAGAGGAACTTGAAGCTCTCGACTCGCTCCACTACAGCCCTGTCGATGTGGATGGGCCAAAATGGGCCAGAATTCACCCAACTTATTGTGGGAAGCTTGTGGAAGGCTACCCGAAACGTTTGACCCAAGTTAAACAATTTAAAGGCAATGCTACCAAATACTAATTGAGTGTATGTAAACTTCTGACCCACTGGGAATGTGATGAAAGAAATAAAAGCTGAAATAAATCATTCTCTCTACTATTATTCAGAAATGTCACTTTCTTAAAATAAAGTGGTGATCCTAACTGACCTAAGACAGGGGATTTTTACTAGGATTAAATGTCAGGAATTGTGAAAAACTGAGTTTAAATGTATTTGGCTAAGGTGTATGTAAACTTCCGACTTCAACTGTAGGTGCCATAGGGCGAAAGTCATTTAGGCAGGTTACCTTGGCGTTCTTGGGCAAAGGGACTATGGTGGTACGCTTGAAACAAGTTGGTATTACAGACCGTTTCAGGGACAGATTGAAAATGTCAGTGAAGACACTTGACAGCTGGTCAGATCATAATCTGAGTACGCGTCCTGGTATTCCGGCCTTGCGAATGTTAACCTGTTGAAAGGTCTTACTCACATCGGCCATGGAGAGCGAGATCACACAGTCATCCGGAACAGCTGGTGCTCTCATGCATGGTTCAGTGTTGCTTGTCTCGAAGTGAGCATAGAAGGCATTTAGCTCATCTGGTAGGCTCGCGTCTGGGGCAGGACTGTGTCGAGGCACAGATCTGGGGAAAGGTACCAAAACATTTCTTCAGCATTGAAGGTCCCCAAGAACACGGTGGCCTCCATCATTTGGAACCACCAAGACTCTTCCTAGAGCTGTCCGCCCGGCCAAACTGAGCAATCGGGGGATAAGAACCTTGGTCACGGAGGTGACCAAGAACCCAATGGAGCTCCAGAGTTCCTCTGTGAAGATGGGAGAACCTTCCAGAAGGACAACTATCTCTGCAGCACTCCACCAATCAGGCCTTTATGGTAGAGTGGCCAGACAGAAGCCACTCCTCAGTAAAAGGCACATGACAGCCCCCTTGGAGTTTTCCAAAAGGCACCTAAAGACTCTCAGACCATGTGAAACAAGAATCTCTGGTCTGATGAAACCGAGATTGAACTATTTGGCCTGAATGCCAAGCGTCACGTCTGGAGGAAACACCATGCTTCCCCCTTCGGAGAAGCATGGTGGTGGCAGCATCATGCTGTGGGGATGTTTTTCAGCGGCAGGGACTGGGAGACTAGTCCGGATCGAGGGAAAGATGAACAGAGCAAAGTACAGAGAGATCCTTGATGAAAACCTGCTCCAGAGCGCTCAGGACCTCAGACTGGGCCGAAGGTTCACCTTCCAACAGGAGAACGACCCTAAGCACACAGCCAAGACAACGCAGGAGTGGCATCGGGACAAGTCTCTGAATGTCCTTGAGTGGCCCAGCCAGAGCCCGGACTTGAAACCGATCGAACATCTCTGGAGAGACCTGCAAATAGCTGTGCAGCGACGCTCTCCCATCCAACCTGACAGAGCTTGAGAGGATCTGCAGAGAAGAATGGGAGAAACTCCAACATTGCTTTCAGAGATGAACATGAACTTGATGAATTGGATGCTACAGTATCATTACAGTGAAAAGACAAGCTTCTCCTCAGTGGGATGATCTTGTCTCTACTGTCACTTTATCAAGTCGATATCAGGTCTTCACTGTGTTTAGTAACTAAGCAGTGATATGAACTAACAGCATGACAAGCAGACTGTATGGAGCTCCTCCCTGTTTAATAGGACTATTTTACTATTTCCAAGAAAAAGAACAACTTCATCCTTTTTAATGGTGATTAATTGTCCTAGAAAAAGCCCGTCTACCCCCTTTATAACCAGCTCATATTCTGCCTATTGATCTCTGAGAAAGATTGAGCTCAAAGTACCAAGTAAATCAGTCACTCCAGTATCAGCTAATGTTTCTGTAAATATCACTGTGCATGAAACTTTAAATAGGACGTTTTTTTTTTTGTGTGCTTCTCTTTAGAAAGCACAGCCAATCTCTGTCTCTCTTTCTTCAGCAGTGACAGCTGAATAGTGAGCGCTTTTTGTGTCCTTATCACCACTGGATCCAGGTGGAGAATAGCCCATACACACGGACACACATCTTTTTCATTGACATTTTAGTCATTTAGCAGACGCTCTTATCCAGAACGACTTACAGTTAGTGAGTGCATACATTTTAATACATTTTTTTCGTACCTAGATACATACAACCCTTCATCATTCATAGCTACATACAACCCTTCATCATTCATAGCTACATACTGCCTTTCATTATTCATAGCTACATATAACCCTTCATCATGCATAGCTACATACACATACAGACCTTCATCAAGGTTCTTTTACTCACCTATATCATGGGACTAATCGACCACTTCCCTGTACAAATAGCTAATGTATAACCCAGCCCCATTCAAAGGCTATACATCTGTGCCAATAACAGAGATTAGAGTGATTAGAGTCAAAGTTGTGGGGTGTAAATGGACTAATAACTAACTACTACCGGTAAGGGTTAATGGCTGCAGTTCCATACAGGAACAGCAGTATAGTAGGCTTCACCCTGTCGTAAACATTCTCAAAGACAGCCCTGGTTAGAGCAAGCTGCTGTGGTCGGTGTCAACCCAACACAAAGACAGCCCTGGTTAGAGCAAGCTGCTGTGGTCGGTGTCAACCCAACACAAAGACAGCCCTGGTTAGAGCAAGCTGCTGTGGTCGGTGTCAACCGAACACAAAGACAGCCCTGGTTAGAGCAAGCTGCTGTGGTCAATGTCAACCCAACACAAAGACAGCCCTGGTTAGAGCAAGCTGCTGTGGTCAATGTCAACCCAACACAAAGACAGCCCTGGTTAGAGCTGTGGTCGGTGTCAACCCAACACAAAGACAGCCCTGGTTAGAGCTGTGGTCGGTGTCAACCCAACACAAAGACAGCCCTGGTTAGAGCAAGCTGCTGTGGTTGGTGTCAACCCAACACAAAGACAGCCCTGGTTAGAGCAAGCTGCTGTGGTCGGTGTCAACCCAACACAAAGACAGCCCTGGTTAGAGCTGTGGTCGGTGTCAACCCAACACAAAGACAGCCCTGGTTAGAGCAAGCTGCTGTGGTCGGTGTCAACCCAACACAAAGACAGCCCTGGTTAGAGCTGTGGTCGGTGTCAACCCAACACAAAGACAGCCCTGGTTAGAGCAAGCTGCTGTGGTTGGTGTCAACCCAACACAAAGACAGCCCTGGTTAGAGCAAGCTGCTGTGGTCGGTGTCAACCCAACACAAAGACAGCCCTGGTTAGAGCAAGCTGCTGTGGTCGGTGTCAACCCAACACAAAGACAGCCCTGGTTAGAGCAAGCTGCTGTGGTCGGTGTCAACCCAACACAAAGACAGCCCTGGTTAGAGCAAGCTGCTGTGGTCGGTGTCAACCCAACACAAAGACAGCCCTGGTTAGAGCAAGCTGCTGTGGTCGATGTCAACCCAACACAAAGACAGCCCTGGTTAGAGCAAGCTGCTGTGGTCGGTGTCAACCCAACACAAAGACAGCCCTGGTTAGAGCAAGCTGCTGTGGTCAGTGTCAACCCAACACAAAGACAGCCCTGGTTAGAGCAAGCTGCTGTGGTCGGTGTCATCCCAACACAAAGACAGCCCTGGTTAGAGCAAGCTGCTGTGGTCGATGTCAACCCAACACAAAGACAGCCCTGGTTAGAGCTGTGGTCGGTGTCAACCCAACACAAAGACAGCCCTGGTTAGAGCAAGCTGCTGTGGTCGATGTCAACCCAACACAAAGACAGCCCTGGTTAGAGCTGTGGTCGGTGTCAACCCAACACAAAGACAGCCCTGGTTAGAGCAAGCTGCTGTGGTCGGTGTCAACCCAACACAAAGACAGCCCTGGTTAGAGCTGTGGTCGGTGTCAACCCAACACAAAGACAGCCCTGGTTAGAGCAAGCTGCTGTGGTTGGTGTCAACCCAACACAAAGACAGCCCTGGTTAGAGCAAGCTGCTGTGGTCGGTGTCAACCCAACACAAAGACAGCCCTGGTTAGAGCAAGCTGCTGTGGTCGGTGTCAACCCAACACAAAGACAGCCCTGGTTAGAGCTGTGGTCGGTGTCAACCCAACACAAAGACAGCCCTGGTTAGAGCAAGCTGCTGTGGTTGGTGTCAACCCAACACAAAGACAGCCCTGGTTAGAGCAAGCTGCTGTGGTCGGTGTCAACCCAACACAAAGACAGCCCTGGTTAGAGCAAGCTGCTGTGGTTGGTGTCAACCCAACACAAAGACAGCCCTGGTTAGAGCAAGCTGCTGTGGTCGGTGTCAACCCAACACAAAGACAGCCCTGGTTAGAGCAAGCTGCTGTGGTCGGTGTCAACCCAACACAAAGACAGCCCTGGTTAGAGCTGTGGTCGGTGTCAACCCAACACAAAGACAGCCCTGGTTAGAGCAAGCTGCTGTGGTTGGTGTCAACCCAACACAAAGACAGCCCTGGTTAGAGCAAGCTGCTGTGGTCGGTGTCAACCCAACACAAAGACAGCCCTGGTTAGAGCTGTGGTCGGTGTCAACCCAACACAAAGACAGCCCTGGTTAGAGCAAGCTGCTGTGGTCGGTGTCAACCCAACACAAAGACAGCCCTGGTTAGAGCTGTGGTCGGTGTCAACCCAACACAAAGACAGCCCTGGTTAGAGCAAGCTGCTGTGGTTGGTGTCAACCCAACACAAAGACAGCCCTGGTTAGAGCAAGCTGCTGTGGTCGGTGTCAACCCAACACAAAGACAGCCCTGGTTAGAGCAAGCTGCTGTGGTCAGTGTCAACCCAACACAAAGACAGCCCTGGTTAGAGCAAGCTGCTGTGGTCGGTGTCATCCCAACACAAAGACAGCCCTGGTTAGAGCAAGCTGCTGTGGTCAATGTCAACCCAACACAAAGACAGCCCTGGTTAGAGCAAGGTGCTGTGGTCGATGTCAAACCAACACAAAGACAGCCCTGGTTAGAGTTGTGGTCGGTGTCAACCCAACACAAAGACAGCCCTGGTTAGAGCAAGCTGCTGTGGTCGATGTCAACCCAACACAAAGACAGCCCTGGTTAGAGCTGTGGTCGGTGTCAACCCAACACAAAGACAGCCCTGGTTAGAGCAAGCTGCTGTGGTCGGTGTCAACCCAACACAAAGACAGCCCTGGTTAGAGCTGTGGTCGGTGTCAACCCAACACAAAGACAGCCCTGGTTAGAGCAAGCTGCTGTGGTTGGTGTCAACCCAACACAAAGACAGCCCTGGTTAGAGCAAGCTGCTGTGGTCTGTGTCAACCCAACACAAAGACAGCCCTGGTTAGAGCAAGCTGCTTTGGTCGGTCTCAACCCAACACAAAGACAGCCCTGGTTAGAGCTGTGGTCGGTGTCAACCCAACACAAAGACAGCCCTGGTTAGAGCAAGCTGCTGTGGTTGGTGTCAACCCAACACAAAGACAGCCCTGGTTAGAGCAAGCTGCTGTGGTCGGTGTCAACCCAACACAAAGACAGCCCTGGTTAGAGCAAGCTGCTGTGGTTGGTGTCAACCCAACACAAAGACAGCCCTGGTTAGAGCAAGCTGCTGTGGTCGGTGTCAACCCAACACAAAGACAGCCCTGGTTAGAGCAAGCTGCTGTGGTCGGTGTCAACCCAACACAAAGACAGCCCTGGTTAGAGCTGTGGTCGGTGTCAACCCAACACAAAGACAGCCCTGGTTAGAGCAAGCTGCTGTGGTTGGTGTCAACCCAACACAAAGACAGCCCTGGTTAGAGCTGTGGTCGGTGTCAACCCAACACAAAGACAGCCCTGGTTAGAGCAAGCTGCTGTGGTCGGTGTCAACCCAACACAAAGACAGCCCTGGTTAGAGCTGTGGTCGGTGTCAACCCAACACAAAGACAGCCCTGGTTAGAGCAAGCTGCTGTGGTTGGTGTCAACCCAACACAAAGACAGCCCTGGTTAGAGCAAGCTGCTGTGGTTGGTGTCAACCCAACACAAAGACAGCCCTGGTTAGAGCAAGCTGCTGTGGTCGGTGTCAACCCAACACAAAGACAGCCCTGGTTAGAGCAAGCTGCTGTGGTCGGTGTCAACCCAACACAAAGACAGCCCTGGTTAGAGCAAGCTGCTGTGGTCAATGTCAACCCAACACAAAGACAGCCCTGGTTAGAGCAAGCTGCTGTGGTCAATGTCAACCCAACACAAAGACAGCCCTGGTTAGAGCTGTGGTCGGTGTCAACCCAACACAAAGACAGCCCTGGTTAGAGCTGTGGTCGGTGTCAACCCAACACAAAGACAGCCCTGGTTAGAGCTGTGGTCAGTGTCAACCCAACACAAAGACAGCCCTGGTTAGAGCAATTTGCTGTGGTCGGTGTCAACCCAACACAAAGACAGCCCTGGTTAGAGCTGTGGTCGGTGTCAACCCAACACAAAGACAGCCCTGGTTAGAGCAATTTGCTGTGGTCGGTGTCAACCCAACACAAAGACAGCCCTGGTTAGATCTGTGGTCGGTGTCAACCCAACACAAAGACAGCCCTGGTTAGAGCAAGCTGCTGTGGTCAATGTCAACCCAACACAAAGACAGCCCTGGTTAGAGCTGTGGTCGGTGTCAACCCAACACAAAGACAGCCCTGGTTAGAGCAAGCTGCTGTGGTCGGTGTCAACCCAACACAACGACAGCCCTGGTTAGAGCAAGCTGCTGTGGTCGGTGTCAACCCAACACAAAGACAGCCCTGGTTAGAGCTGTGGTCGGTGTCAACCCAACACAAAGACAGCCCTGGTTAGAGCTGTGGTCAATGTCAACCCAACACAAAGACAGCCCTGGTTAGAGCAAGCTGCTGTGGTCGATGTCAACCCAACACAAAGACAGCCCTGGTTAGAGCTGTGGTCGGTGTCAACCCAACACAAAGACAGCCCTGGTTAGAGCAAGCTGCTCTGGTTGGTGTCAACCCAACACAAAGACAGCCCTGGTTAGAGCAAGCTGCTGTGGTCGGTGTCAACCCAACACAAAGACAGCCCTGGTTAGAGCAAGCTGCTGTGGTCAATGTCAACCCAACACAAAGACAGCCCTGGTTAGAGCTGTGGTCGGTGTCAACCCAACACAAAGACAGCCCTGGTTAGAGCAAGCTGCTGTGGTCAATGTCAACCCAACACAAAGACATCCCTGGTTAGAGCTGTGGTCGGTGTCAACCCAACACAAAGACAGCCCTGGTTAGATCAAGCTGCTGTGGTCGGTGTCAACCCAACACAAAGACAGCCCTGGTTAGAGCTGTGGTCGGTGTCAACCCAACACAAAGACAGCCCTGGTTAGAGCTGTGGTCGGTGTCAACCCAACACAAAGACAGCCCTGGTTAGAGCTGTGGTCAATGTCAACCCAACACAAAGACAGCCCTGGTTAGAGCTGTGGTCGGTGTCAACCCAACACAAAGCCAGCCCTGGTTAGAGCAAGCTGCTGTGGTCAATGTCAACCCAACACAAAGACAGCCCTGGTTAGAGCTGTGGTCAATGTCAACCCAATACAAAGACAGCCCTGGTTAGAGCAAGCTGCTGTGGTCGGTGTCAACCCAACACAAAGACAGCCCTGGTTAGAGCTGTGGTCAATGTCAACCCAACACAAAGACAGCCCTGGTTAGAGCAAGCTGCTGTGGTTGGTGTCAACCCAACACAAAGACAGCCCTGGTTAGAGCTGTGGTCAGTGTCAACCCAACACAAAGACAGCCCTGGTTAGAGCTGTGGTCAGTGTCAACCCAACACAAAGACATCCCTGGTTAGAGCTGTGGTCAATGTCAACCCAACACAAAGACAGCCCTGGTTAGAGCAAGCTACTGTGGTCGGTGTCAACCCAACACAAAGACAGCCCTGGTTAGAGCTGTGGTCAGTGTCAACCCAACACAAAGACAGCCCTGGTTAGAGCAAGCTACTGTGGTCGGTGTCAACACAAAGACAGCCCTGGTTAGAGCAAGCTACTGTGGTCGGTGTCAACCCAACACAGTCAGCACTAGAACCGAAATAACTTACAATGGGGAGGCTCACTGTCTGATGAGAACAAGACAAGTCAATGAACTTTAATGATATCTCTAAATGTCACTTAAAACATGAATCTTATAAGACATCTGTAGACATGTCAAGACAAGTCAATGAACTTTAACGACATCTCCAAATGTCAGTTAAAATATGAATCCTATAATACATCTACAGACGTGTCAAGACAAGACCATGAACTTACTAAGACATTATTAATATATACACCACCAGTCAAAAGTTTGGACACACCTACTCATTCCTGGGTTTTCCTTTATTTTACTATTTTCTACATTGTAGAATAATAGTGAAGACATCAAAACTATGAAATAACACATATGGAATCATGTAGTAACCAAAAAAGTGCTAAACAAATCTAAATATATTTGAGATTTGAGATTCTTCAAAGTAGCCACCCTTTGCCTTGATGACAGCTTTGCACACTCTTGGCATTCTCTCAACCAGCTTCATGAGGTTTGCTTTTCCAACAGTCTTGAAGGAGTTCCCACATATGCTTAGCACTTGTTGGCTGCTTTTCCTTCACTCTGTGGTCCAACTCATCCCAAACCATCTCAATTGGGTTAAGGTCGGGTAATTGTGGAGGCCAGGTCATCTGATGCAGCACTCCATCACTCTCCTTGGTTAAATAGCCCTTACACAGCCTGGAGGTGTGTTGGGTCATTGTCCTGTTGAAAAACAAATGATAGTCCCACTAAACGCAAACCAGATGGGATGGCGTATTGCTGCAGAATGCTGTGGTAGCCATGCTGGTTAAGTGTGCCTTGAATTCTAAATGAATCACCGACAGTGTCACCAGCAAAGCACCCCCACACCATCACACCTCCTCCTCCATGCTTCACGGTGGGAACCACATATGCGGAAATCATCCGTTCACCTACTCTGCGTCTCACAAAGACACGGCGGTTGGAACCAAAAATCTCAAATTTGGACTCATCAGGGGGACAAAGGACAGATTTCCACCAGTCTAATGTCCATTGCTCGTGTTTCTTGGCCCAAGCAGGTCTCTTCTTCTTATTGGTGTCCTTTAGTAGTGGTTTCTTTGCAGCAATTCGACCATGAATTGGTTTATGGTTTATGCGACTGCAACTTTCAAAGTTCTTGAAATTACTTTAAGACATGAAGGTCAGTCAATCCGGAAATTTCAAGAACTCTGAAAGTTTCTTCAAGTGCAGTCGCAAAAACCATCAAGCGCAATGATGAAACTGGCTCTCATGAGAACCACCACAGGAATGGAAGACCCAGAGTTAAAAAAAAGACATGTCATCTATGCACTTAAATAGTGAATGGAGGACGCTTCACGCCAGCCAGGTAGGCTATACTCCTGTTGTAAAGAGAAGCAATGTGCTTAATATTAGGAAAGTTGAGAAATAAATATAGTAGGCCTAGCCTATAGAAAGCTGATGGGATCCTCCTCTTTTTAATAGAGGCCATCAAAACTCTGTTTTCTCACGCAATTGCGTAGCCTGTAGAAATGTTGCGCAACATGAGCTCATCGACTCTCATTAAGTGTTTGATACGATTTTCAAAAACATTTGCATTGATGTCAGAGTGATTAGAGGGACAATAGAGTGCTGAGTACCAGGCAGTTAGCAAGTTTGGTAGGCTGCTAATGACCATCAGCAGCATCAGAGCTTGGAGAAGCCTAGTTACCGGGACTAAACGGTCACATGGATTTTGACTGCGGTCATGACTCGTGACCGCCGGTATGGCGGTAATACGGTCACCGTAACAGCCCTAGGTGGGTCTAAAAACATGATAACCTGCCTTCTACAATAATATGTTTCACAGTGGAGAGAGAGAGAGAGAGAGAGAGAGAGAGAGAGAGAGAGAGAGAGAGAGAGAGAGAGAGAGAGAGAGAAGAGAGAGAGAGAGAGAGAGAGAGAGAGAGAGAGAGAGAGAGAGAGAGAGAGAGAGAGAGAGAGAGAGAGAGAGAGAGAGAAGAGAGAGAGAGAAGAGAGAGAGAGAGAGAGAGAGAGAGAGAGAGAGAGAGAGAGAGAGAGAGAGAGAGAGAGAGAGAGAGAGAGAGAGAGAGAGAGAGAGAGAGGAACTGATCACATCTACCCCTCCACACCCTCATCAAAAAACATGTTTATCAATCCACCAAGGGTCAAATATTGGCCTGCTTTATTGCCTTCCAAAAGGCGTTGGATTCCATCTGGCATAAAGGACTCTTTCTCAAACTATTAAATCAATGTACAATGAAAATAAATGTTGTGTTAAAATTGGTCAAAGAAATAACATTTTTTTTCACACAGGGGTGAGGGGTCACCCAGGTTAGCAATCTGAGCCCACCATTGTCTAATATCTGTATTGATGAATTTGCAAAACAGTTGGAGCAATCTACAGCTTCTGGGTTCCTCCTAGACAACAAAGAAATGAAGCTCCTTCTCTATGCAGATGACCTGGTCTAGTTGTCTCCAACAGAACAGGGTTACATCATAGGCCTGTCAGTGTTAGATGTCTCAACAGAACAGGGTTACATGAGCATGATTCAAACAAAAATGATGATCTTCCAAAAGGGGGTGGGACGGAGGGGGAGAGGCCTCATAACTGAACCAGTTCGTAATGAGCACATGCTTCCTTTACCTGGCAGGTTTATCACTGTTCCAGTGTTTTTTTTTTGGTTGCTCTCAATAAAGTATATATTTTTCTGGCAACCCCTTCCAAAGAGCCTGTTGGCGTGGAGGTGGTGTCTAACTGTAGAAGGTCTCAGGTGTGTTCCCTGCCAGAGTGAGTGTCTGGGTCTGGGTCTGGGTCTGGGTCTGGGTCTGGTCTGGGTCTGGGTCTGGGTCTGGGTCTGGGTCTGGGTCTGGTGTGGGTCTGGGTCTGGGTGTGGGTGGGTCTGGGTCTGGTCTGGGTCTGGGTCTGTGGTCTGGGTCTGGGTCTGGGTCTGGGTGGGTCTGGGTCTGGGTCGGGTCTGGGTGTGGGTCTGGGTCTGGGGCTGGGTCTGATCAGGAACCGGATCTGGCTGTAGCTCGGGGGGCCAATGAGGGGTGAAACAGGCTTGTCCTGCTGTTCTTCCTTAAACACCTTTTCTCTGTTCTACATGCTTCATCGTTCCTCTGAGTCCATCACCTTTAACCTCTTTGGGTTGGAGCTACAGCTCCTAGACAACAAAGAAATTAAGCCCCCCCCCCCCACCCCCCCCCCAGACCCCCTCCTCAACCACACTTGAAAAGCACAGAGGAGGAAATCCCCTCTTCTCTTTGAGACGCACA
>NW_028157638.1:0-7500 GCF_964263955.1 Coregonus lavaretus
AGAGTGTGGGCCTGGAGGCATGGAGGTCGGGGAGGCCCATGCAGTGAGCTGCAGTCTCAGTCCGAGTGAGAGATGGTTTGAGCGGACACAGAGTGTGGGCCTGGAGGCATGGAGGTCGGGGAGGCCCATGCAGTGAGCTGCAGTCTCAGTCCGAGTGAGAGATGGTTTGAGCGGACACAGAGTGTGGGCCTGGAGGCATGGAGGTCGGGGAGGCCCATGCAGTGAGCTGCAGTCTCAGTCCGAGTGAGAGATGGTTTGAGCGGACACAGAGTGTGGGCCTGGAGGCATGGAGGTCGGGGAGGCCCATGCAGTGAGCTGCAGTCTCAGTCCGAGTGAGAGATGGTTTGAGCGGACACAGAGTGTGGGCCTGGAGGCATGGAGGTCGGGGAGGCCCATGCAGTGAGCTGCAGTCTCAGTCCGAGTGAGAGATGGTTTGAGCGGACACAGAGTGTGGGCCTGGAGGCATGGAGGTCGGGGAGGCCCATGCAGTGAGCTGCAGTCTCAGTCCGAGTGAGAGATGGTTTGAGCGGACACAGAGTGTGGGCCTGGAGGCATGGAGGTCGGGGACGCCCATGCAGTGAGCTGCAGTCTCAGTCCGAGTGAGAGATGGTTTGAGCGGACACGGAGTGTGGGCCTGGAGGCATGGAGGTCGGGGACGCCCATGCAGTGAGCTGCAGTCTCAGTCCGAGTGAGAGATGGTTTGAGCGGGCAGGGAGTGTGGGCTTGGTGGTCGTGGTTCTGGAGCCCAGGCCATCCAGGGAGTGAGCTGCAGTCTGAGGCCGAGTGAGAGAGGGTTTGAGTGGGCAGGGAGTGTGGGCTTGGTGGTCGTGGTTCTGGAGCCCAGGCCATCCAGGGAGTGAGCTGCAGTCTCAGGCCGAGTGAGAGAGGGTTTCACTGGGCATGGAGTGTAGAGATGGAGGCAATGAGCTCCAGAGGTCACAAAGGTCAATGTGGGCCTGCATGGCTGTCAGCAGGGCCACAGAGAGAAGGCCCAAGTGAATAGGTGTGTCTGTGTGAGTGAGTGAACCTGTCTCATAGGGGGGCAGAGCAGGCATCCCCTTTGGGGGCTGTCTGCTCTGTCCCCCTTTTTTTTTGGCCTCCTATACCTCTGGAGGTCAAGGGAGTAAGCTGTACTCTCAAGCCCATGTGAGAGAGGCTTTTAATGGGAAGAGAGAGTTTAAAAAGAGGCATGTAGCTCCAGAGGTCACAAAGGTCAATGTGGGCCTGCATGGATGTCAGCAGGGCATGAGGGAGAAGGCCCAAGTGAATAGGTGTGTCTGTGTGAGTGAGTGAACCTGTCTCATAGGGGGGCAGAGCAGGCATCCCCTTTGGGGGCTGTCTGCTCTGTCCCCCTTTTTTTTTGGCCTCCTATACCTCTGGAGGTCAAGGGAGTAAGCTGTACTCTCAAGCCCATGGGAGAGAGGGTTTTAATAGGGAGAGAGTGATTAAAAAGAGGCATGGTGCTCCAGGGGAGTGAGCTGTACTCTCATGCCCATGGGAGATGCCCTTTACTAGGCAGGGAGTTTAGAACAAGGTGCATGGAGCTCCAGAGGTCACAAAGGTCAATGTGGGCCTGCATGGATGTCAGCAGGGCATGAGGGAGAAGGCCCAAGTGAATAGGTTTGTCTGTGTGTGTCTGTGTGAGTGAGTGAGTGAGTGTGTGTGTGAACCTTTCCCACAGGAGGGCAGCACTGTGCAGGCAGCTCCAATGGAGGCTGGCTGCTCTGTGCCCATGTATTATTTGTTCTCTCTCTCTCTCTCTCTCCCCTTTCTTCTGGCCTGCTGGGTCACTTTTGTGTGTGGAGGGCTGGACTCTGTCTCACCCATCCCAGCCATGGGCACCCAGAATGCCCATGTGTGAGTCAGGAGCCCTCCCCTGGTTCTCCTAGTGAAAATGACCTGTGGCGCCCCCCTGTGGATGGATCTTGGTGGGGGTGCTTGGACCCCTTCTTGGGGTCCCCCCAAGCCAGCCATGCCGACCAAGGGCACCCAAAACCCCCATGTGTGAGTGAAAAGCCTCCCTGGGTCCCCATAGTGAAATCCGGCCTAAAGTGACCTGTGGCGCCCCCCTGTGGATGGATCCGGCTGTGGGGTCTTGGACCCCTTCTTGGGGTCCCCCCCAAGCCAGCCATGCCGACCAAGGGCACCCAAAACCCCCATGTGTGAGTGAAAAGCCTCCCCTGGGTCCCCATAGTGAAATCCGGCCTAAAGTGACCTGTGGCGCCCCCCTGTGGATGGATCCGGCTGTGGGGTCTTGGACCCCTTCTTGGGGTCCCCCCCAAGCCATCCATGCCGGCCATGGGCACCCAAAACCCCCATGTGTGAGTGAACAGCCTCCCCTGGGTACCCATAGTGAAATCAGGCTTAAAGTGACCTGTGGCGCCCCCCTGTGGATGGATCTTGGTGGGGGTGCTTGGACCCCTTCTTGGGGTCTCCTCCAAGCCAGCCATGCCGACCATGGGCACCCAAAACCCCCATGTGTGAGTGAACAGCCTCCCCAGTGTACCCATAGTGAAATCAGGCTTAAAGTGACCTGTGGCGCCCCCCTGTGGATGGATCTTGGTGGGGGTGCTTGGACCCCTTCTTGGGGTCTCCCCCAAGCCAGCCATGCCGACCAAGGGCACCCAAAACCCCCATGTGTGAGTGAACAGCCTCCCCAGTGTCCCCCCAGTGAAATCAGGCCTAAAGTGACCTGTGGCGCCCCCCTGTGGATGGATTCGGCTGTGGGTGCTTGGACCCCTTCTTGGGGTCTCCCCCAAGCCAGCCATGCCGACCAAGGGCACCCAAAACCCCCATGTGTGAGTGAACAGCCTCCCCTGGGTCCCCATAGTGAAATCCGGCCTAAAGTGACCTGTGGCGCCCCCCTGTGGATGGATCCGGCTGTGGGGTCTTGGACCCCTTCTTGGGGTCCCCCCCAAGCCATCCATGCCGGCCATGGGCACCCAAAACCCCCATGTGTGAGTGAACAGCCTCCCCTGGGTACCCATAGTGAAATCAGGCTTAAAGTGACCTGTGGCGCCCCCCTGTGGATGGATCTTGGTGGGGGTGCTTGGACCCCTTCTTGGGGTCTCCTCCAAGCCAGCCATGCCGACCATGGGCACCCAAAACCCCCATGTGTGAGTGAACAGCCTCCCCAGTGTACCCATAGTGAAATCAGGCTTAAAGTGACCTGTGGCGCCCCCCTGTGGATGGATCTTGGTGGGGGTGCTTGGACCCCTTCTTGGGGTCTCCCCAAGCCAGCCATGCCGACCAAGGGCACCCAAAACCCCCATGTGTGAGTGAACAGCCTCCCCAGTGTCCCCCCAGTGAAATCAGGCCTAAAGTGACCTGTGGCGCCCCCCTGTGGATGGATTCGGCTGTGGGTGCTTGGACCCCTTCTTGGGGTCTCCCCCAAGCCAGCCATGCCGACCAAGGGCACCCAAAACCCCCATGTGTGAGTGAACAGCCTCCCCTGGGTCCCCATAGTGAAATCCGGCCTAAAGTGACCTGTGGCGCCCCCCTGTGGATGGATCCGGCTGTGGGGTCTTGGACCCCTTCTTGGGGTCCCCCCCAAGCCATCCATGCCGGCCATGGGCACCCAAAACCCCCATGTGTGAGTGAACAGCCTCCCCTGGGTACCCATAGTGAAATCAGGCTTAAAGTGACCTGTGGCGCCCCCCTGTGGATGGATCTTGGTGGGGGTGCTTGGACCCCTTCTTGGGGTCTCCTCCAAGCCAGCCATGCCGACCATGGGCACCCAAAACCCCCATGTGTGAGTGAACAGCCTCCCCAGTGTACCCATAGTGAAATCAGGCTTAAAGTGACCTGTGGCGCCCCCCTGTGGATGGATCTTGGTGGGGGTGCTTGGACCCCTTCTTGGGGTCTCCCCCAAGCCAGCCATGCCGACCAAGGGCACCCAAAACCCCCATGTGTGAGTGAACAGCCTCCCCAGTGTCCCCCCAGTGAAATCAGGCCTAAAGTGACCTGTGGCGCCCCCCTGTGGATGGATTCGGCTGTGGGTGCTTGGACCCCTTCTTGGGGTCTCCCCCAAGCCAGCCATGCCGACCAAGGGCACCCAAAACCCCCATGTGTGAGTGAACAGCCTCCCCTGGGTCCCCATAGTGAAATCCGGCCTAAAGTGACCTGTGGCGCCCCCCTGTGGATGGATCCGGCTGTGGGGTCTTGGACCCCTTCTTGGGGTCCCCCCCAAGCCATCCATGCCGGCCATGGGCACCCAAAACCCCCATGTGTGAGTGAACAGCCTCCCCTGGGTACCCATAGTGAAATCAGGCTTAAAGTGACCTGTGGCGCCCCCCTGTGGATGGATCTTGGTGGGGTGCTTGGACCCCTTCTTGGGGTCTCCTCCAAGCCAGCCATGCCGACCATGGGCACCCAAAACCCCCATGTGTGAGTGAACAGCCTCCCCAGTGTACCCATAGTGAAATCAGGCTTAAAGTGACCTGTGGCGCCCCCTGTGGATGGATCTTGGTGGGGGTGCTTGGACCCCTTCTTGGGGTCTCCCCCAAGCCAGCCATGCCGACCAAGGGCACCCAAAACCCCCATGTGTGAGTGAACAGCCTCCCCAGTGTCCCCCCAGTGAAATCAGGCCTAAAGTGACCTGTGGCGCCCCCCTGTGGATGGATTCGGCTGTGGGTGCTTGGACCCCTTCTTGGGGTCTCCCCCAAGCCAGCCATGCCGACCAAGGGCACCCAAAACCCCCATGTGTGAGTGAACAGCCTCCCCTGGGTCCCCATAGTGAAATCCGGCCTAAAGTGACCTGTGGCGCCCCCCTGTGGATGGATCCGGCTGTGGGGTCTTGGACCCCTTCTTGGGGTCCCCCCAAGCCATCCATGCCGGCCATGGGCACCCAAAACCCCCATGTGTGAGTGAACAGCCTCCCCTGGGTACCCATAGTGAAATCAGGCTTAAAGTGACCTGTGGCGCCCCCCTGTGGATGGATCTTGGTGGGGGTGCTTGGACCCCTTCTTGGGGTCTCCTCCAAGCCAGCCATGCCGACCATGGGCACCCAAAACCCCCATGTGTGAGTGAACAGCCTCCCCAGTGTACCCATAGTGAAATCAGGCTTAAAGTGACCTGTGGCGCCCCCTGTGGATGGATCTTGGTGGGGGTGCTTGGACCCCTTCTTGGGGTCTCCCCCAAGCCAGCCATGCCGACCAAGGGCACCCAAAACCCCCATGTGTGAGTGAACAGCCTCCCCAGTGTCCCCCCAGTGAAATCAGGCCTAAAGTGACCTGTGGCGCCCCCCTGTGGATGGATTCGGCTGTGGGTGCTTGGACCCCTTCTTGGGGTCTCCCCCAAGCCAGCCATGCCGACCAAGGGCACCCAAAACCCCCATGTGTGAGTGAACAGCCTCCCCTGGGTCCCCATAGTGAAATCCGGCCTAAAGTGACCTGTGGCGCCCCCCTGTGGATGGATCCGGCTGTGGGGTCTTGGACCCCTTCTTGGGGTCCCCCCCAAGCCATCCATGCCGGCCATGGGCACCCAAAACCCCCATGTGTGAGTGAACAGCCTCCCCTGGGTACCCATAGTGAAATCAGGCTTAAAGTGACCTGTGGCGCCCCCCTGTGGATGGATCTTGGTGGGGGTGCTTGGACCCCTTCTTGGGGTCTCCTCCAAGCCAGCCATGCCGACCATGGGCACCCAAAACCCCCATGTGTGAGTGAACAGCCTCCCCAGTGTACCCATAGTGAAATCAGGCTTAAAGTGACCTGTGGCGCCCCCCTGTGGATGGATCTTGGTGGGGGTGCTTGGACCCCTTCTTGGGGTCTCCCCCAAGCCAGCCATGCCGACCAAGGGCACCCAAAACCCCCATGTGTGAGTGAACAGCCTCCCCAGTGTCCCCCCAGTGAAATCAGGCCTAAAGTGACCTGTGGCGCCCCCCTGTGGATGGATTCGGCTGTGGGTGCTTGGACCCCTTCTTGGGGTCTCCCCCAAGCCAGCCATGCCGACCAAGGGCACCCAAAACCCCCATGTGTGAGTGAACAGCCTCCCCTGGGTCCCCATAGTGAAATCCGGCCTAAAGTGACCTGTGGCGCCCCCCTGTGGATGGATCCGGCTGTGGGGTCTTGGACCCCTTCTTGGGGTCCCCCCCAAGCCATCCATGCCGGCCATGGGCACCCAAAACCCCCATGTGTGAGTGACAGCCTCCCCTGGGTACCCATAGTGAAATCAGGCTTAAAGTGACCTGTGGCGCCCCCCTGTGGATGGATCTTGGTGGGGGTGCTTGGACCCCTTCTTGGGGTCTCCCCCAAGCCAGCCATGCCGACCAAGGGCACCCAAAACCCCCATGTGTGAGTGAACAGCCTCCCCTGGGTACCCATAGTGAAATCAGGCTTAAAGTGACCTGTGGCGCCCCCCTGTGGATGGATCCGGGTGTGGGGTCTTGGACCCCCCCTTGGGGTCACCCCCAAGCCGGCCAAGGGCACCCAAAACCCCCATGTGTGAGGTAAGAGCCTCCCCTGGTTCTCCTAGTGTCCGCCGGCGGTTTACCATATGGGGGTGTCTGACCACCACCCCAATCCGAGAAAAGTGCATCAAAATCGGCCTCCGTGAGCCAGGAGTCGGTCCCTGGTTCTCATAGTGTCAACCGGATGATTTCCATATGGGGGTGTCTGACCACCACCCCAATCCGAGAAAAGTGCAACAAAATCGGCCTCCGTGAGCCAGGAGTCGGTCCCTGGTTCTCCTGGTGTCCGCCGGCGGTTATCCATATGGGGGTGTCTGACCACCACCCCAATCCGAGAAAAGTGCATCAAAATCGGCCTCCGTGAGCCAGGAGTCGGTCCTGGTTCTCATAGTGTCAACCGGATGGTTTCCATATGGGGGTGTCTGACCACCAACCCAATCCGAGAAAAGTGCATCAAAATCGGCCTTCCGGGAGCCAGGAGTCGGTCCCTGGTTCTCCTGTTGTCAACCGGATGATTTCCATATGGGGGTGTCTGACCACCAACCCAATCCGAGAAAAGTGCATCAAAATCGGCCTTCCGGGAGCCAGGAGTCGGTCCCTGGTTCTCCTGGTGTCAACCGGATGGTTTCCATATGGGGGTGTCTGACCACCAACCCAATCCGAGAAAAGTGCATCAAAATCGGCCTTCCGGGAGCCAGGAGTCGGTCCCTGGTTCTCCTGGTGTCAACCGGATGGTTTCCATATGGGGGTGTCTGACCACCAACCCAATCCGAGAAAAGTGCATCAAAATCGGCCTTCCGGGAGCCAGGAGTCGGTCCCTGGTTCTCATAGTGTCAACCGGATGATTTCCATATGGGGGTGTCTGACCACCAACCCAATCCGAGAAAAGTGCATCAAAATCGGCCTTCCGGGAGCCAGGAGTCGGTCCCTGGTTCTCCTGGTGTCAACCGGATGGTTTCCATATGGGGGTGTCTGACCACCAACCCAATCCGAGAAAAGTGCATCAAAATCGGCCTTCCGGGAGCCAGGAGTCGGTCCCTGGTTCTCATAGTGTCAACCGGATGATTTCCATATGGGGGTGTCTGACCACCAAC
>NW_028157638.1:20000-22500 GCF_964263955.1 Coregonus lavaretus
AATGACCTGTGGCGCCCCCCTGTGGATGGATCTTGGTGGGGGTGCTTGGACCCCTTCTTGGGGTCTCCCCCAAGCCAGCCATGCCGGCCATGGGCACCCAAAACCCCCATGTGTGAGTGAACAGCCTCCCCAGTGTCCCCCTAGTGAAATCAGGCTTAAAGTGACCTGTGGCGCCCCCCTGTGGATGGATCTTGGTGGGGGTGCTTGGACCCCTTCTTGGGGTCTCCCCCAAGCCAGCCATGCCGGCCATGGGCACCCAAAACCCCCATGTGTGAGTGAACAGCCTCCCCTGGGTACCCATAGTGAAATCAGGCTTAAAGTGACCTGTGGCGCCCCCCTGTGGATGGATCTTGGTGGGGGTGCTTGGACCCCTTCTTGGGGTCTCCTCCAAGCCAGCCATGCCGACCATGGGCACCCAAAACCCCCATGTGTGAGTGAACAGCCTCCCCAGTGTACCCATAGTGAAATCAGGCTTAAAGTGACCTGTGGCGCCCCCCTGTGGATGGATCTTGGTGGGGGTGCTTGGACCCCTTCTTGGGGTCTCCCCCAAGCCAGCCATGCCGACCAAGGGCACCCAAAACCCCCATGTGTGAGTGAACAGCCTCCCCAGTGTCCCCCCAGTGAAATCAGGCCTAAAGTGACCTGTGGCGCCCCCCTGTGGATGGATTCGGCTGTGGGTGCTTGGACCCCTTCTTGGGGTCTCCCCCAAGCCAGCCATGCCGACCAAGGGCACCCAAAACCCCCATGTGTGAGTGAACAGCCTCCCCTGGGTCCCCATAGTGAAATCCGGCCTAAAGTGACCTGTGGCGCCCCCCTGTGGATGGATCCGGCTGTGGGGTCTTGGACCCCTTCTTGGGGTCCCCCCCAAGCCATCCATGCCGGCCATGGGCACCCAAAACCCCCATGTGTGAGTGAACAGCCTCCCCTGGGTACCCATAGTGAAATCAGGCTTAAAGTGACCTGTGGCGCCCCCCTGTGGATGGATCTTGGTGGGGGTGCTTGGACCCCTTCTTGGGGTCTCCCCCAAGCCAGCCATGCCGACCAAGGGCACCCAAAACCCCCATGTGTGAGTGAACAGCCTCCCCTGGGTACCCATAGTGAAATCAGGCTTAAAGTGACCTGTGGCGCCCCCCTGTGGATGGATCCGGGTGTGGGGTCTTGGACCCCCCCTTGGGGTCACCCCCAAGCCGGCCAAGGGCACCCAAAACCCCCATGTGTGAGGTAAGAGCCTCCCCTGGTTCTCCTAGTGTCCGCCGGCGGTTTACCATATGGGGGTGTCTGACCACCACCCCAATCCGAGAAAAGTGCATCAAAATCGGCCTCCGTGAGCCAGGAGTCGGTCCCTGGTTCTCATAGTGTCAACCGGATGATTTCCATATGGGGGTGTCTGACCACCACCCCAATCCGAGAAAAGTGCAACAAAATCGGCCTCCGTGAGCCAGGAGTCGGTCCCTGGTTCTCCTGGTGTCCGCCGGCGGTTATCCATATGGGGGTGTCTGACCACCACCCCAATCCGAGAAAAGTGCATCAAAATCGGCCTCCGTGAGCCAGGAGTCGGTCCCTGGTTCTCATAGTGTCAACCGGATGGTTTCCATATGGGGGTGTCTGACCACCAACCCAATCCGAGAAAAGTGCATCAAAATCGGCCTTCCGGGAGCCAGGAGTCGGTCCCTGGTTCTCCTGTTGTCAACCGGATGATTTCCATATGGGGGTGTCTGACCACCAACCCAATCCGAGAAAAGTGCATCAAAATCGGCCTTCCGGGAGCCAGGAGTCGGTCCCTGGTTCTCCTGGTGTCAACCGGATGGTTTCCATATGGGGGTGTCTGACCACCAACCCAATCCGAGAAAAGTGCATCAAAATCGGCCTTCCGGGAGCCAGGAGTCGGTCCCTGGTTCTCCTGGTGTCAACCGGATGGTTTCCATATGGGGGTGTCTGACCACCAACCCAATCCGAGAAAAGTGCATCAAAATCGGCCTTCCGGGAGCCAGGAGTCGGTCCCTGGTTCTCATAGTGTCAACCGGATGATTTCCATATGGGGGTGTCTGACCACCAACCCAATCCGAGAAAAGTGCATCAAAATCGGCCTTCCGGGAGCCAGGAGTCGGTCCCTGGTTCTCCTGGTGTCAACCGGATGGTTTCCATATGGGGGTGTCTGACCACCAACCCAATCCGAGAAAAGTGCATCAAAATCGGCCTTCCGGGAGCCAGGAGTCGGTCCCTGGTTCTCATAGTGTCAACCGGATGATTTCCATATGGGGGTGTCTGACCACCAACCCAATCCGAGAAAAGTGCATCAAAATCGGCCTTCCGGGAGCCAGGAGTCGGTCCCTGGTTCTCATAGTGTCAACCGGATGGTTTCCATATGGGGGTGTCTGACCACCAACCCAATCCGAGAAAAGTGCATCAAAATCGGCCTTCCGGGAGCCAGGAGTCGGTCCCTGGTTCTCATAGTGTCAACCGGATGGTTTCCATATGGGGGTGTCTGACCACCAACCCA
>NW_028157637.1:0-2000 GCF_964263955.1 Coregonus lavaretus
TAATTTAATCGTAAATGACAACAGCTAAACTATTGGCCCTGAAGAGACAGCAACTCAGTCTACGTGTAGTTCGATCAGAAGATGATAAAAACCTGGTAAAAAATCATTTTCCTCAAGTCACATAGCATATGTCTCATGTAACAAAATCCTCGGTTTTGGATTCCAAAGAAAGACTGGTCGCAATAAAGCTTTAAATCAATATCCATTCCATTGAAATTCAAGATCAACTCGTGCGTAGAGCACAGATTGTTGGACCACTTTGAGGTGCTGTAAGTCAACTGCAAGGTATCTTAATCCTCGGGTAACTCCATATACATGGCCATATTGTGGGAGTAGATTAATGTATAGTTAGTTAGTGGTTATACAGAGGGCAGGCTGGGTTAAGAACCTCCTGCTGTCAATTGTACAGGAAGTCCTGAGTAAATCCGTCACTCACTGTACAGTACACTCTTAGAAAAAAAGGAGCTATCTAGAACCTTAAAGGGTTCTTTCGGCTGTCCCATAGGAGAACCCTTTGAATAAACCCTTTTTGGTTGCAGGTAGAACCCTTTTAGTTCCAGGTAGAACAGGGTCTACCTGGAACCAAAAAGGGTTATCCTATGGGGACAGCAGAATAACCCCTTTGGAACCCTTTTTTCTAAGAGTGTACTCTATGTTTCAATGGACTGAAGCCCATACTCTACCTCTACATGCCTGGTCTCTGGGACTGACCGCTAGAGAAGAAGTAGTACTGGCACAGAGAAAGGAATGGCGGAGGCGTTGTGCCCTTCAGTGTCACTGTGGAACGTCAAGCGGCTGTCTGGGAGGCTGCTGGTGATATGGAGGTAGTTGTTGAGATATGGTCTACTCTCCAAGAGCTCCGGACATCCTGTTGGTTCTATTACTGTACCATCCAGCCCTTTATGAAGACCTAGAACATTCCTTTATGATGACCTAGAACATTCCTTTATGATGACCTAGAACATTCCTTTATGACCTAGAACATTCCTTTATGATGACATAGAACATTCCTTTATGATGACGTAGAACATTCCTTTATAATGACGTAGAACATTCCTTTATGATGACCTAGAGCAGTCCTTTATGATGACCTAGAGCAGTCCTTTTTGATGACGTAGAACATTCCTTTATGATGACGTAGAACAGTCCTTTATGATGACCTAGAGCAGTCCTTTATGATGACGTAGAACATTCCTTTATGATGACATAGAACATTCCTTTATGATGACGTAGAACAGTCCTTTATGATGACCTAGAGCAGTCCTTTATGATGACCTAGAGCAGTCCTTTATGATGACCTAGAACAGTCCTTTATGATAACCTAGGCCTTAATTCTGGGTGCTGAGATTGGTGTAGACAGGCAGACAGGTGGTGTGAGGATATGGAGTAATGAATGGACCAGCGGACGGATTGACACACAGCAGGCTCTGGACCTCTAGACCTCTGGACCTCTGGACCTCTGTCTGCCTGGAGTCACAGACTCCGATTCTCTACTTCTCCCCATCTCTCCTTCCTGCCCCTGTGACTCCACTACTTCCATCTCTAATTAGGTGATTTGTAAGAGAGAGGCCCATGTTGGACTCCAGGGGCCAGAGGCTGTCCCTCCCTAGTTAGGGTGCTATACAACTGGCATTTCTGTTGCATGGTTTTTACGTGAAAAGGGAGAGCGAGAGAGAGCGAGAGAGAGCAAGAGAGAGGGAGAGAAGAGACCACTGACTTCTGCATATTAAGGAAAGGAGGCTAAATCTAAATTACAAGACTCACAACAGCCACACTCACACCCCGTTGCACACTCTCACACACAGACAGACTGCCTCTGTGATGGCCAGGCCAGACCACAAATAGACATGTTTTTACTTGAGTGAGTTTAAAAGGAATTCCGGCAAACAACTTGTTTAGAATGCTTCCCAATACCTAATTATTTTTAAAGTTATAGCATGACGCATGATGCATCTTTTTAAGTAGTTGTGAAAATACTGACTGGAATTGAAGCTAAATTG
>NW_028157636.1:0-63401 GCF_964263955.1 Coregonus lavaretus
AACAGAGAAAAAATGTCCTTGTGTACTACCTATACCCCCCCAATATAATCTCCATACTTTAACGATGACAGGAGATCAACCATTTCCAGGCCCAGGGACATGTACTAGTCTGTGGCGACCTAAATGCCAGAACTGGACAAGAACCTGACACACTTAGCAAACAGGGGGACAAGCACCCACCTGGAGGTGACAATATTCCCTCCCAAATATGCCTCCCTAGACACAACTATGACAAAACAACCAACAAAAATAGGTCACAACTCTTGCAGCTCTGTCGCACGCTGAGTCTGTACATATTCAATGGTAGGCTTCGAGGAGACTCCTATGGTAGGTACACCTACAGCTCATCCCTTGGCAGTAGTACGGTAGATTACTTTATCACTGACCTCAACCCAGAGTCTCTCAGAGCGTTCACAGTCAGCCCACCAACACCCCTATCAGATCACAGCAAAATCACAGTCTATCTGAACAGAGCAATACTCAATCATGAGGCATCATAGCCAAAGGAACTGCACAATATTAAGAAATGCTATAGATGGAAGGAAAGAAGTGTAGAAACCTACCAAAAGACAATTAGGCAACAACAAATTAAATCCCGTTTAGACAACTTCCTGGACAAAACATTTCACTGTAATAGTGAAGGAGTAAACTTTGGCAGTAGAAAGCCTAAACAGTATATTTGACCTTTCAGCTTCCCTATCAAATCTAGCAATTTCAAGCAGACAACCTAAGAAAATTTACAACAATGACAAATGGTTTGATGAAGAATGCAAAAACCTAAGAAAGAAATTGAGAAACCTATCCAACCAAAAACACGGAAACCCAGAAAACATGAGTCTACGCCTTCACTATGGTGAATCACTAAAACAATACATAAATACACTACGGAAAAAGAAGGAACATCACGTCAGAAATCAGCTCAATGTAATTGAAGAATCCATAGAATCAAACCACTTCTGGTAAAATTGAAACACACTAAACAAACAACCACATGAAGAGTTATCTATCCAAAATGGAGATGTGTGGATAAACCACTTCTCCAATCATTTTGGCTCTATAACAAAGAACAAACAGCAAAAACATATACATGATGAATTACAAATCTTAGAATTAGCTACTATAGTCTACCAGAACCCACTGGATTCTTTAATTACATTGAATGAACTACAGGACAAAATACAAACTCTCCAACCCAAAAAGGCCTGTGGTGTTGATGGTATCAAACATGAAATGATAAAATATACAGACCACAAATTCCAATTGGTTACACTTAAACTCTTTAACATCATCTTCAGCTCTGGCATCTTCCCCAATATTTGGAACCAAGGACTGATAACCCCAATCCACAAAAGTTGAGACAAATTTGACCCCAATAACTACTGATGGATATGTGTCAACAGCAACCTTGAGAAAATCCTCTGCATTATCATTAACAGCAAACTTGTACATTTCCTCAGTGAAAACAATGTACTGAGCTAATGTCAAATTGGCTTTTTACCAAATTACCGTACGACAGTCCACATATTCACCCTGCACACCCAAATTGACAAACAAACAAACAAACCAAAACAAAGGCAAAGTCTTCTCATGCTTTATTGACTTAAAAAAAGCTTTTGACTCAATTTGGCATGAGGGTCAGTATATAAATTGATGGAAAGTGGTGTTGGGGGAAAAACATATGACATTATATAATCCATGTACACAAACAACAAGGGTGCAGTTAAAATTGGCAAAAAAACACACATATTTCTTTTGGCAGAGCCATGGGGTGAGACAGGGATGCAGTTTAAGCCCCACCCTCTTCAACATATAATTTATATCAACGAATTGATGAGGGCACTAGAACAGTCTGCAGCACCCGGTCTCACCCTACTAGAATCTGAAGTCAAATGTCTACTGTTTGCTAATGATCTGGTACTTCTGTCCCCAACCAAGGAGGGCTTACAGCAGCACCTAGACCTTCTGCACATATTCTGTCAGACCTGGGCCATGACAGTAAATCTCAGTAAGACAAAAATAATGGTGTTCTAAAAAAGGACCAGTTGCCAGGACCACAACTACAAATTTCATATTGACACTGTTGCCCTAGTGCACACAAAAAAACTATACATAACTCAGCCTAAACATCAGCGCCACAGGTAACTTCCACAAAGCTGTGAACGATCTGAGAGACAAGGCAAGAAGGGCCTTCTATGCCATCAAAAGGAACATACAATTTGACAAACCAATTAGGATCTGGCTAAAAATATCAGTTATAGAACCCATTATTAAAAAATGTAAAGAATATGGCACCACAACAAACCTGCCAAGAAAGGGCCGCCCACCAAAACTCACGGACCAGGCAAGGAGGGCATTAATCAGAGAGGAACAGCCCCTGGATCATTGCTTCCTTTCTCTCTCTCTCTCTCTCTCTCTCTCTCTCTCTCTCTCTCTCTCTCTCTCTCTCTCTCTCTCTCTCTCTCTCTCTCTCTCTCTCTCTCTCTCTCTCTCTCTCTCTCTCTCTCAGTGCATACATTTTTTTAACATGTTTTAGTCATTGTGATGTTGTTCTTGCTGTTGTGTTTAAGGACAACTCTGCTCTTTAGAGAGTTCTGGAACACTCAGTCCTCATTCCACCTTTTAGTATAAGGCGGGGCACCACACCCTAATAGGCACCCTAATAGGCAATGAACCAGTTGAATATAGACACCAATATACTACTTTTTTGTATTACAACTTTTCTGAAATATTGTATTAAAACATGCACATGATTCTATATCTAATTAAATATGTAAATATTTGCATATACCACAAATTCATTTTTCTGCACACTGGATGAAGTCAGCCTAATTATTTTGGTTTCATTTAGTTAGGAACAATCTCTATGAAATTGGCGTTTAAATTATGTATCATTACATGTAGTGAGTTTTGAATAATGGGTTTATGTCCATTCGAATGTGGTTAAAATTCATGACATTTTTATGACGGTAGTATGATAAATAAAATAAAATATGCATTTACATCGTGTTTTTGACATTTTTATTTGTACCTTTTGAAAGTACTAATATTAAAGGACCAAAATTCCAAAATGATGCAAACATTTAATATCAGCCTCGCCTTAAAATGGCTGCCGTCGGCCATGTGAAAGCTGTTGTTGTTGTTGTGAGGCGGGAGATGAGATTACAGGCTCTCACCCCTCACCTTCTTAGTGTCATAGTGTTATAGAGGGTTATAGAGGGTGGCACTGTCATCTCCTTAAACAGAGCTAGACCATGACCCCATGCATGATCCTAACTGAGATTGGCCGTGTTCGAGTGCATCAAAACCGTGATGTATCATGGGTAAATTGTGACCGACTATCTGATCTACAAATAATACTGAATAGTTATTTATGATGCAAGATGATTTGTAGATTAGTCAGTGTCACTTTGCCTTTAAAGTCGTCTGCAATGTCGAACGTGCCCACACTCTTACTGCTTAGGCTATATCCTGCCTGCAACCGTCTACTGGATGACCCGGCTGTAGGCGTCCGGCTGTAGGCGTTAGGTTGTGTCTAAGGCTAGAGGATGAATTGAATGGGATGGAGGAGGAGGAGGAGGAGGAGGAGGAGGAGGAGGAGGAGGAGAAGAAGAAGGAGGAGGAGGAGGAGGAGGAGGAGAAGAAGGAGGAGGAGGAGGAGGAGGTTGAACCTCCCTCTTGATTGACTGACAGCTAAGGTCCAAGGCAGAGTGTAATACCAGACTACCACACACATGGTCAGATACACACATGTACACACATAGTGTGCTACTGTTACATACTGTACAGTACCCTTGATTTGAACTAAGTCTACATTCTGTACCCTTGACTGGACAGCTGTTTGGCCATCTTCACAGATAATACAAGTGAGCAGTTTCTCCCTGGAACCCAAAACTTGTTGAAACCCCCATTGCTTGTTTTTATTTATGTATATATATTTTTTGCTCCTGTATTCTATATTTGCTGCAGTGGAGAGGAAGGAGTCCATTGGGGTTGGATGTATGAGTAAGCATGAGAAGGAGAGGGAGGTGGAGAGGGAGCGAGAGCTGTTGTCTGTCTTATTCGCCTCTATGCTACATGCTTCTTCAGGGTTTTTTTACGCATCAATGAAAGGAATGGGAAAGGGGATACCTAGCTTGTCCTGAAGCAGAAAGAGTCCAGTCACCCCAACAAACACACACACACACACACACACACACACACACACACACACTCTTGCACCCACGCTTGAATGGAAAGCACACCAGCACACCAACACACATACACACACTCACCCTCGACCCCTCCACCGCCTTCTATGCCAGAGACAGTAATGGTGTGTGAGGGGAAATGATCAGTGTCTGTGTGGGGCAGTGGCCCGTGGCTCTGGGGATCACACACACTGGCTCCAGGGTCAATAGGCAATCAAACCTGAGTGAGAAGGCTAGGCCATATTACTGAGCAGAAGACACAGGCAGGGTGTGCGTGTGCGTGTGTGTGCATGTCACCGCCCTAATCTGTGGAGGTGCTAGCCTAGCTAATCGCTAATCTGGCTGGTGGAAATGCTGCCCATTCAGGTCACCAGCGCAGTGATTCACTGTGGCCGATAGGGCAGCTAGCTAATGGAGTGGCTAAAGCTGGTTCAGGGACCGTGGGGGCAGCTCTCTACTCTCACGGTATAGGCTAAGTGGCCAAGGTGATTCATGAGTAGAATTGGGAGAGTGGGGAGTTTGGTTACAGAACATACAGGTAACATCCAAAATATAGGAAATACCAACATAAAGTGTCTTAATAGGCTGTTGGTCCACCACGAGCCACCAGAACAGCTTCAAGGCGCCTTGGGATAGATTCTACAAGTGTATGGAACTCTATTCGAGGGATGCAACACCATTCTTCCACAGGAAATTCCATAATTTGGTGTTTTGTTGATGGTGATGAAAAACGCTGTCTCAGGCACCGCTCCAGAATCTCCCAGAAGTGTTCAATTGCGTTGAGATCTGGTGACTGAAACAGCCATGGCATATGGTTTACATCATTTTCATGCTCATCAAACCATTCAGTGATCACTCGTGCCCTGTGGATGGGGGCATTGTCATCCTGGAAGAGACCACTCCCATCAGGATATAAATTATTCACCATAGATGGGTTAGCTGACAACATCACGGAAAAGATGCACGTGCTTCAAGGGGGCAAAAGGCAGTGTGTTGCACAAGTTCTCATTGTGCAAATGTTTTTATGTTTTCAATTAACATTGAAGACGAAATATAGTTTACGTTAGAGGTTGACCAAGGAGTGAATATTAGTTCCTGTCCTCTCTTGTCCTGTCAACTTTTTCCCTGTACTGTCCTGATCCCGTGACAGTTTTATAACCCTGGAACTTTCCTGTCCCATTTCGATAAAAATCACTCCCGTCCTGTCCCGTGCTCATCTTTATGCAGTGGTGGGAAAAGTACTCAATTGTCATACTTAAGTAAAAATAAAGATACCTTAATAAAAAATGACTCAAGTAAAAGTGAAAGTCACCTAGTAAAATATTACTTGAGTAAAAGTCTAAAAATATTTGGTTTTAAATATACTTAAGTATCAAAAGTAAATGGAATTGCTCAAATGCACTTAAGTATCAAAAGTAAAATTTTAAACCATTTCAAATTCCTTATATTAAAAGCAAACCAGATGGCACAATTGTATATTTATTTTTTATTGACGGATAGCCAGGGCCACATAATTTACAAACGAAGCATTTGTGTTTGTGAGTCTGCCAGATCAGAGGCAGTAGGGATGACCAGGGATGTTCTCTTTATAAGTGTGTGAATTGGATAATTTTCCTGTCAAAATTTAACGAGTACTTTTGGGTGTCAGGGAAAATGTATGGCATAAAAAAGTACATTATTTTCTTTAGGAATGTAGTGAAGTAAAAGTAAACGTTGACAACAATATAAATATTAAAGTACAGATACCCCAAAAAATGTTTTACTTAAGTACTTTACACCACTGTCTTTATGTGCAGAAATCAGAAATAGCTTCCTCCTAGCTGCTCGTCTGTCCCCGCTCTGCGGCAGAATCGCATTAGTGGAAACCAAGACTGTTCTCAGGGCAAGCCTTGTTGTAGCTAGATATGTTTGAGTCACGTTGGGACAATTTTAGCATTTTAGCTAACTCTAACCCTAAGCCTTTTCCTAACCTTAACCTAATTATCCTAACCTGCCACGTTAAATCTCCTAACCTGCCACATTAATTCTCCTAACCTGCTACGAAAAGTCACTTCTGCTAGTAAAAGCCGACAGATATGAACTCATAGATATGGACGTGTAATTGTGTACGTCGCTGCTCGCTGCGTACATCTGAGGGAAAGTAGTGACTAGCTACAACTGGAGCAAGGCACTAGAGTGAGTCAACGGAATGGGTAAGGGGGAAATTACTTTTTTTTATTTTGTATTAACTAAACTATATTAGGCCTTTTATGAAATGCTTCACACATTACGTATTTATACCCCCCTAATAAAATAACTCAGTTCATAACTATTCCTGTACTACCCGTTCCTGTGGACTGTCGATCCTGTCCTGTCCTGTCCCAAACTTGACTCTAGAACCCGCGGTAGTCCTGTTCCCATGTCAACCTCTAGTTTACATGCTGTCAACATTCTAAGCCAACCCTGTCTGTTTTGCCCGATAGTTGTGCACGTGTTGGTTTTGTTACTAAACAACCAACCCGTCTATAGGTTGAACTGATCACTCAGAATGGCTGTGTATTTATTGCCGTTTACCTTATCCACTAAGTGGACCTAAACCATGCCAGGTAAATGCACCCCACACCATACACATTACAAAATGAGGGTTTCCCAAGGGTTATTTGGGAAGGGTGATGATTCTATGTGGAACCATGACTAAAATAACCCTTTGAGCTCTTCAATGGTTCTTTAAAGTTCACGAAAGGGTTATTTGCTCTTTTAGTGATAATTAAAATGTAGTGGAGGTGGCTCATTAGAATATTTTGGGGCATTGTTTGCGCACAGCTCTTTTTGTGCAACCGTGAGCGAGAGTCTCATTCCAGTTTATCTAATGTGTGGTGTTATGCGTTTGCATGTTGGATGACAATGGCTGGTGCTGATGTCTTGTGGAAGACGCATGTATGATCGTGTGTCAATTTAGTGCAGTTGACTAAATCAGTCAGTGATTCTCAATTTCTTGTCAGGGACCCCCAGCAGTAGCTCACTTGATTCAACTTGTCAATTAAGACAATAATCACAGCTATGGAATTTTGACAATATAATATGGCTGACCGGAATAAAAAACCCTGTGGTTCTTCAAAAGGATCTACAAAAAACCTTTCAGATTGAGAAAGGTTAATTATATAACCATTCTCCATAAAGGTTCTGAAAAGAACCATAAAAAAAGGGTTCTGTATAATGTAGCTCCAATAAGGGTTGTAATATAGCGGAACCCTTATTTGGTGCTATATAGAACCTTTTTTAATGGTTATTTATAGAACCTTAGGAAAGGGTTCTTTATAGCACCATACAGGTTCCATTTAACCCTATGAGCATGGTTCTTTGCCGAACCTTCAAAAAAGGGTTCCTCTATGGCAGGGTTCTTCAATTCCAGTCCTGGAGGACCGAAACACTTCTGTTTTTTATTTCTACCTGGTAGTTAATTGCACGCACCTGGTGTCCCAGGTCTGAATTAGCCCCTGATTAGAAGGAGAGGATGAAAAACAGAGGTGTTTCGGCCCTCCAGGACCGGAATTGAAGAACCCTGCTCTATGGTTACAGGCCAAAGAACCCCTAACTGGTACTATTTAGAACAGGGCCCTCCAACCCTGTTCCTGGAGAGCTACTGTCCAGTAGGTTTTCAGTACAACCCTAATCTAGTGCACCTGATTCTAATAATTAGCTGGTTGATAAGATGAATCAGGTTAGTTATAACTGGGGTTGGAGCAAAAACCTACAGGAGGGTAGCTATCCAGGAACAGGGTTGGAGAGCCCTGATTTAGAACCATACTTTTTTTGTGTGTAACAGAGCCGCCAGAACCCTCATTTACTCAAGTGTTTCCTTTATTTTGGCAGTTGCTTGTACAATACAAGGAACTATTACAGTACCAAGGTATATTATTAACCCAATGCATTGATTTACCCAAGGAAGGGTTATGTTTTTGAAATACTGTTAAGTGTATCTTTCTTTCATGTTTGTTATAGGTTGGAATGTGAAAGAAGATCTAGGGAGAATGATAGCCTCCTGGAAATCATCCTCTGTTCTCACATTCAGTGACGTGTCCAGAACATTTTGAGTGCGGTGGCCAAGGTGGGATACAGACCCAGTTGAGGGGGGCCATAACATTTTGAACCTTAATCAAGTTTCAAGTTTTATTGTCACGTGCACAAGTACAGTGTCATGTCTTTCTTGCTAGCTCCCAACAATGCAGCACAAAATCACACAAGAAATAGAAAGAAGAAGAACACAAGAAAGTAAGTAAACTATATACAGGGTCAGTTCCAGGGTCAGTGCCAATACCATATTTACAATATGCAGGGATACTGGAGTGGTAGGGGTAGATACTGTATCTATACAGATAAGGTGACTAGGCATCAGGATATAGGATAAACAGAGTAGCAGCATCATATATGATGATTGTGTGTGTGTGTGTGTGTGTGTGTGTGTGTGTGTGTGTGTGTGTGTGTGTGTGTGTGTGTGTGTGTGTGTGTGTGTGTGTGTGTGTGTGTGTGTGTGTGTGTGTGTGTGTGTGTGTGTGTGTGTGTGTGTGTGTGTGTGTGTGTGTGTGTGTGTGTGTGTGTGTGTGTGTGTGTGTGTGTGTGTGTGTGTGTGTGTGTGTGTGTGTGTGTGTGTGTGTGTGTGTGTGTGTGTGTGTGTGTGTGAGAGTGTGTGTGTTGGAGTGTGCATAGAGTGAAAATAAAAGAGGAGGGTCAATGCAGATAGCCTGTGTAGCCGTTTTGTTAGCTATTTAGCATTCTTATGGCTTGGTGTTAGAAGATGTTCGTAGAGGTCCTGGATGGCAGGCAGCTCTGCCCCAGTGATGTACTGGGCTGTCCGCATCAAACTCTGTAGCGCCATTTGATCGAGGGCGATGAAGTTGCCATACTAAGCAGTGATGCAGCCAGCCAAGATTACATTTACAGTGGGGGAAAAAAGTATTTAGTCAGCAACCAATTGTGCAAGTTCTCCCACTTAAAAAGATGAGAGAGGCCTGTAATTTTCATCATAGGTACACGTCAACTATGACAGACAAAATTAGATTTTTTTTTTCAGAAAATCACATTGTAGGATTTTTAATGAATTTATTTGCAAATTATGGTGGAAAATAGGTTTTCACACACTGTTGCTGGTATTTTGGCCCATTCCTCCATGCAGATCTCCTCTAGAGCAGTGATGTTTTGGGGCTGTCGCTGGGCAACACGGACTTTCAACTCCCTCCAAATATTTTCTATGGGGTTGAGATCTGGAGACTGGCTAGGCCACTCCAGGACCTTGAAATGCTTCTTACGAAGCCACTCCTTCGTTGCCCGGGCGGTGTGTTTGGGATCATTGTCATGCTGAAAGACCCAGCCACGTTTCATCTTCAATGCCCTTGCTGATGGAAGGAGGTTTTCACTAAAGATCTCACGATACACGGCCCCATTCATTCTTTCCTTTACACGGATCAGTCGTCCTGGTCCCTTTGCAGAAAAACAGCCCCAAAGCATGATGTTTCCACCCCCATGCTTCACAGTAGGTATGGTGTTCTTTGGATGCAACTCAGCATTCTTTGTCCTCCAAACACGACAAATTGAGTTTTTACCAAAAAGTTATATTTTGGTTTCATCTGACCATATGACATTCTCCCAATCCTCTTCTGGATCATCCAAATGCACTCTAGCAAACTTCAGACGGGCCTGGACATGTACTGGCTTAAGCAGGGGGACACGTCTGGCACTGCAGGATTTGAGTCCCTGGCGGCGTAGTGTGGTACTGATGGTAGGCTTTGTTACTTTGGTCCCAGCTCTCTGCAGGTCATTCACTAGGTCCCCCCGTGTGGTTCTGGGATTTTTGCTCACCGTTCTTGTGATCATTTTGACCCCACGGGGTGAGATCTTGCGTGGAGCCCCAGATCGAGGGAGATTATCAGTCTTCCATTTCCTAATAATTGCTCCCACAGTTGATTTCTTCAAACCAAGCTGCTTACCTATTGCAGATTCAGTCTTCCCAGCCTGGTGCAGGTCTACAATTTCGTTTCTGGTGTCCTTTGACAGCTCTTTGGTCTTGGCCATAGTGGAGTTTGGAGTGTGACTGAGGTTGTGGACAGGTGTCTTTTATACTGATTACAAGTTCAAACAGGTGCCATTAATACAGGTAACGAGTGGAGGACAGAGGAGCCTCTTAAAGAAGAAGTTACAGGTCTGTGAGAGCCACAAATCTTGCTTGTTTGTAGGTGACCAAATACTTATTTCCCACCATAATTTGCAAATAAATTCATTAAAAATCCTACAATGTGATTTTCTGGAGAAAAAAAATCTCAATTTGTCTGTCATAGTTGACGTGTACCTACGATGAAAATTACAGGCCTCTCTCATCTTTTTAAGTGGGAGAACTTGCACAATTGGTGGCTGACTAAATACTTTTTTTCCCCACTGTACATTACATTTACATTTACGTCATTTAGCAGACACTCTTATCCAGAGTGACTTACAAATTGGTGCATTCACCTTATGATAGCCAGTTGGACAACCACTCTCCAATTATTTTTAAAAAATATATTTCTAATATTCATTTGTTTATTTATATATTTCTGTATTTTTTCTTTATTTTAAAAAATATTTTTATTTATTATTATTATTATTATTATTATTATTATTATTATTATTATTATTATTATTATTATTTGGGGGGTTTGGGGGGGGGGGGTAGAAGGATTACTTTTAAACTATCCCAGGTATTCCTTAAAAAGGTAGGGTTTCAAGTGTCTCCGGAAGGTGGTCAGTGACTCCGCTGTCCTGGCGTCGTGAGGGAGCTTGTTCCAACATTGGGGTGCCAGAGCAGCGAACAGTTTTAACTGGGCTGAGCGGGAACTGTGCTTCCGCAGAGGTAGGGGGACCAGCAGGCCAGAGGTGGAAGAACGCAATGCCCTCGTTTGGGTGTAGGGACTGATCAGAGCCTGAAGGTAAGGAGGTGCCGTTCCCCTCACAGCTCCGTAGGCAAGCACCATGGTCTTGTAGCAGATGCGAGCTTCAACTGGAAGCCAGTGGAGTGTGCGGAGAAGCGGGGTGACGTGAGAGAACTTGGGAAGGTTGAACACCAGACAGGCTACAGCGTTCTGGATGAGTTGTAGGGGTTTAATGGCACAGGCAGGGAGCCCAGCCAACAGCGAGTTGCAGTAATCCAGATGGGAGATGACAAGTGCCTGGATTAGGACCTGTGCCGCTTCCTGTGTAAGGTAGGGTCGTACTCTGCGAATGTTGTAGAGCATGAACCTACAGGATCGGGTCACCGCTTTGATGTTAGCGGAGAACGACATGGTGTTGTCCAGGGTCACGCCAAGGTTCTTTGCACTCTGGGAGGAAGACACAACAGAGTTGTCAACTGTGATGGCGAGATCATGGAGTGGGCAGTCCTTCCCCGGGAGGAAGAGCAGCTCCGTCTTGCCGAGGTTCAGCTTGAGGTGGTGATCCGACATCCACACTGATATGTCTGCCAGACATGCAGAGATGCGATTCGCCACCTGGTTATCAGAAGGGGGGAAGGAGAAGATTAAGTGTGTGTCGTCTGCGTAGCAATGATAGGAGAGACCATGTGAGGATATGACAGAGCCATGTGACTTGGTGTATAGAGAGAATAGGAAAGGGCCTAGAACTGAGCCCTGGGGGACACCAGTGGTGAGAGCACATGGTGCGGAGACAGATTCTCGCACACACCACCTGGTAGGAGCGACCTTTCAGGTACGACGCAATCCAAGAGTGAGCTGCGCCGGAGATGCCCAACTGGGAGAGGGTGGAGAGGAGGATCTGATGGTTCACGGTATCAAAGGCAGCAGATAGGTCAAGAAGGATGAGCGCAGAGGAGAGAGAGTTAGCTTTAGCAGTGCGGAGAGCCTCCGTGACACAGAGAAGAGCAGTCTCAGTTGAATGACCAGTCTTGAAACCTGACTGGTTTGGATCAAGAAGGTCAAAGATGCTTTCAATTGTGCAGCTGTATAACTTTTTTAGGATTTGAGGGCCATGCCAAATCTTTTAAACTTCTCCTGAGTGGGACATTGCGCCTTCTTCACGACTGTGTGCTTGTGTGTGGACCATTTTAAGTCCTTAGTGATCTCGACCCACTCCACTGCAGCCCCGTTGATGTGAATGGGGGCGTGCTTGCCCCCCTCTTTCCTGTTGTCCACTATTAGCTCCTTGGTCTTACAGACGTTGATGGAGACGTTGTTGTCCTGGCACAGCACTGCCAGGTCACTGACCTCCTCCATGTAAGATGTACCATCGTCGCTGGTGATCAGGCCTACCACCGTTGTGTCATCAGCAAACTTGATGATGGTGTTGGAGTAGTGCGTGGCCACGCAGGCTGAAAAGAGAGTACAGGAGGGAACTAAGCACACACCCCTGTGGGTCCCCCGTGTTGAGGGTCAGCGTGGCGAAGGGTATGTTGCCTACCCTCACCACCTGGGTTCAGCCCGTCAGGAAGTCCAGGATCCAGTTGCAGAGGGAGGTGTTCAGTCTCAGGGTCCCAAGCTTGGTGATGAGCTTGGAATGGACAATGATGTTGAACGCTGAGCGGTAGTCAATGAACAGCATTCTCATGTTGGTATTCTTCTTATCTAGGTGGGTGAGGGCAGTGTGGAGTGCAATTAAAATTGCGGCGTCTATGGATCTGTTGGGGTGGTATGCAAATGGTGTGGGTATTTGTATTTATTATGGATCCCCATTACTCTCCCTGGGTTCCAGCTAAATTAAGGCAGTTATATACAAAAAAAGACAAAAAATATTGCATTACAGTTCACAACATATTTCAGTGTGTGTGTGCCCTCAGGCCACTACTCTACTACCACATATCTACAACACAAATTCCATGTGTACATGTGTGTATTGTGCGTATTTTATCATGTGTGTGTGTATGCGTGTGTCTGTGCCTGTGTCTTTGTCTCTTTACAGTCATCGCTGTTCCATAATGTGGATTTGTATCCGTTTTTTTACATCTGATTTTACTGCTTGCATGTGGAATAGAGTTCCATGTAGTTCTGTGCGCCTCACATAGTCTGTTCTGGACTTGGGGACTGTGAAGAGACCTCTGGTGGCATGTCTTGTGGGGTATGCATGGGTGTCCGAGCTGTGTGCCAGTAGTTTAAACAGACAACTTGGTGCATTCAACATGTCAATATTTTTTCACAAATACAAGTAGTGAGGAAATCAATCTCTCCATTTTAGGCCAGGAGAGATTACTCTTAGCTCTCCGTGTACATTTAAGGGCCAGCCATGCTGCCCTGTTCTGGGCCAATTGTAAGTCCCTCTTTGTGGCATATCACCACATGACTAGACAGTAGTCCAGGTGTGACAAATCTAGGGCCAGTAGGAACTGCCTTGTTGATAGTTTTGTTAAGAAAGCAGAGCTACGCTTTATTATGGACAGATCTCTCACCATCTTAGCTAATGTTGCATCAATATATATTGACCAATTCAGTTTACAGTCCAGGTCTCCTCAACTTGCTCAATTTCCACATTATTCATTACAAGACTTAGTTGAGGTTTAGGATTTAGTGAATGATTTTTCCCAAATACAATGCTTTTAGTTTTTGAAATATTTAGTACTAACTTATTTCTTGTCATCCATTCCGAAAGTTACTGCAGCTCTTTGTTAAGTGTTGCAGTGATTTCACTTGCTGTGGTAGCTGGCGTGTATAGTGTTGAGTCATCAGCATACATTGATACTCAGGCTTTACTCAGAGCCAGTGGCAGGTCATTAGTAAAGATTGAAAAAAGTAAGGGGCCTAGACAGCTGCCCTGGGGAATGTCTGACTCTACCTGGATTATGTTGGAGAGGCTTCCATTAAAGAACACCCTGCCTCTTTTTTGCCGGCGTTTCCCTGTGTAGCCAACATTTTTTGCTGGAAATACACAAACAGTCCTGGGCAGATGGGTCGAAGTCGAAGTTGAAGCCGGAATCTGATGTTCAAAAGTTATTGTCGATCAAAAGAAATGATAGCAGATACATTTTGTGCAAAAATAAATGCCAAAAATAGAAAAGTTGGGTGTGAGCTCACAAGACGGCAGCCTTGCAGTACGACGCCGCAAGGTGGATTTGTTCAATATAATTATGACGGTTCAACACATTAAATGCTTCAGCTTAGGTCTGGTATATTTCCCTGTTCAAATAATTCATAAAGTGCCATCTAGAGTGTGAGTTATACCGTGACATTCGGGGGTCTCAATTTTTTTTTCGGGACCTCCAATGTGTGCACACACTTGCGTATGCATGACATTTTTTATGGGCTTTAAAGTAAAGACTTGTAATTTAACTGTACATATGTATTAGATTTTAATGTGTCATGAACACAACCAGTCATGATGTTTTTATCTGATTGTCAAACAAATCACTTCAAAAAGTAAGTTAAGTATGTTACCTGTGCATGTTCGTGGTGGCATGGACACCCCACTGCTCAAATTTATTTATACCTCCTTACACCCTGAAGTGCACATCTGTATCTATCAGACATCTCTGACTCCTCTTTCAGGTGCTTCCAGTGAAACAGTGAAGCAGAGTTCAGCTCTTTCAGAAACAAGATAACAGTCGTTAGATATATTTCCGAAAGGTCACTGCCAAAGTGAACAGGAACTGAGAAAATTTAGTTATTATCAGCAGGAGAAAGTGTGTAAAAGAGCAAAAGTCTATCTGACAATACTCAGCAACATCATTGGAGTTGCTTTGGGGAAACAAATGGAGGGTGGTTTCTTTCTTTTTGCTGGATGTGATTGGTCTCCCTGTTGCATTTTTAACCTCCCTGCTATCCTGCTGCCTCTGGGCTAGAGATAATGGTAGTGAAATTCAGAGAAAGAGAGAGAGAATTAGGCATAGAGGAGAGAGAAAGGGCGAGGAAGATAGATACATAGATAGAGAGAGAGAGAGAGAGAGAGAGAGAGAGAGAGAGAGAGAGAGAGAGAGAGAGAGAGAGAGAGAGAGAGAGAGAGAGAGAGAGAGAGAGAGAGAGAGAGAGAGAGAGAGAGAGAGAGAGAGATGAGAGAGAGAGAGAGAGAGAGAGAGAGGAGAGAGAAGAGAGAGAGAGAGAGAGAGAGAGAGGAGAGAGAGAGAGAGAGAGAGAGAGAGAGAGAGAGAGGGGCGATAGAAGCTCAGAGGGTGAGAGTAAGTGAGGAAGAGATATAGACAGAGGGAGAGAGATGAGAGAGATAGAAGAAGAGAGGAGAGTGAGAGAGAGAGAGAGAGAGAGAGATAGAGAGAGAGCAAGAGCAACGTGAAAAGAAAAACCTCTCCATTGTTTGCTAATACCTATCATCACTCACTCAATATGCACTATTTTCCTCCATTCTAGAGAGGGAGGGAGGGACAGAGGGCTAGAGAGGTAGTTATGCCACAAAGGAGAATTTACTGAGATGGGTTTTGAACTATTGTGTTTGATCTCTTGTTGTTGTGTTTGATTGTCTCTGTCTGTACACAAAGGCCTCTACCAACTCTCTACTGGAGAATGAGAGGAGTAGAGTGAAGAGCACAAAGGCCTGCTATGACAACTAAACGATCCTGACAATTATGACTACTAGAGATTTTAGCAGAACATTTTCTAACCATAGCAAAACTACATCTATAAAGGGGAGAAACAAACCACATGGGAACAGAGCCCAGTAAATAACGCAGGACAAAGCAGTCCTATAGATGGACTAAGAACAGCATGGAAAACTACCAGAAAGCAATTGTCCATCAAGAAATGCAATCCCTTCAAGACAGCTTTCTGGCCATCACATATCCTCACAATTAAGGAAGGCTAGGCTACTGGCTGTAGTCCTACAAAACAAACAACATTTTTGACAAGATGCTGGCCTCATCTGCTCTGCTCCCCTGTTACTACCCCCTCGGCATATTGCTCTTGGTTGATGTGATGGCAACAGGTCCCATTCTACCACGTGTTCTTGAATTAACTATGACTTGCCCCGCAGATGACTTTCCAAGGACTACACCCGCGCATGCCCGAGAAACGTGCATCCCTTTTTCCCACGGGTTTCAACCAGTTAATTATATGCACCCCTGCTTGTTGAGGCAATGGTTTTGCCCAGGGAGCGGTTTAAGGTATTTCCACCTGTCTATTAGCCTTGTACGAACCATCCTGATCTCGCAATCTTACATTCTGTTTTGTGTGAGAGTGTCCGTGTGGGTAGCCTGTAGGTAATATTTGTCTAACAGTGCCCATATCCTGATTCCCACCAAATCTTGATTTTGTGTTGAGTTCATTTTTGTTCATTTTTGTTTATCATTTGTTCGTTTTGGTAGATTGTTTCTGCTTATTTTTGCCATAATTATTATGTATTCCTACCACTGCTAGGCCAACCATACTTTATTGAACAAAACCAACATTTTGGCACCGTAAATCCCTTTTGCCATCTACCTATAAAACCGTGTGACACGCTACCTTTTCAAAGTTGAACTGTAGGCCTGTGATAAAAACAATGATGTTTTCGTTGTGTTTGTAGAGGTATGGGTGGTTCATTGGTGTGGAACACAAATACCGACTCAGAGAATTGCCTGTGTCACTTTAACACAAACAACACCTTCACTAGTAATCATTCCGACAGTTTTTCCATGCAGATGTGTTTTTCACAGCTATAGCACATTTCCAATTTCTGTTCATCCACTGCTTGTGATGACCCAATCATCAGCATTGTTCCTGGGGAATTTATTTAATATACAAATATGTCTAGGCCTATACACACACACAAAGGCACGCATGCATGCATGCACACAGGCATACAAGCGCATGCACACGCACACACACACACACAGTGCCCTATTTTCTATTAAGTCTTTCATCTCCAGTCTGAGTCTGTAATCGAAAGTATTCTGTGTATTTGTTTTGTTTTCCGTCCTGAAAGGTCTCTTTTTGCAAAGCTTCACTCTATTTCTTCACACATCACTTAGCTTTATGTCATTTATTTCATTTAATTCATAGTGCTACAGTGGGTGAAGGATAATGTAATTTTCACCTAGTGCTAGATTTCTGATTATTTTATTATGACGAAGTCAATCAAGATTTTATGGATTTCTTTTATTAGCTTCCTACAAATGGCCTTTTCAGAGGGAAGAGCATGTGCATTAGATATTGGTGAGAGCAGAAGCATTTATAACTGAGAGACGATAACTTTTTAATGGTGTTCTTAGATCTACAAGATTTGTGCACTTTTCACTGTGACTCATCTTACTACTGGAAAGATACAGCAGTTAGATTGTGTATCACTGCTGACCCTAGACCAGCCCCAACCTCCAACCTTTGAGCTCTCCCACATAAAAAAATACTACAGTTTACTATAGAATATTACAATACTTACTATAGAATTCTGTAGTAAACTATAGTATACTGTAGACTACACTACACACTGTAGTATCCCTCGACCGTGTGTAGTTCTTAGTATATAATTGTATATTATACTGCAGAATACTATAGTAAATAGTACAGTATTATCCACACAAAAAACACTGTAGTAAATACTACGGAAATGTCTGCAAAAACACTACAGTCCGCATTTACTATAGTAAACAATAAAAAAAAGTTGTGCCACCCGTAAGTGAACCTACATGCCAAGTATAGACCATATATTGTGTTCCTTCAGGTTTTAGAGAAAAATAAACAGAAACAGAAACACTTCAGTAAATACTACAGTAACATCCCAAAAACACTAGTCAGCAAATATTACTGTACTACAGTCTACAAACACACAGCAGTAAATACTATAGTGTGCAAACAGATTACAATAAAACACTTTTTTACTGCAGTATTTATACTATAGAAAACTGTAAATACGACAGTATACTACATTATTCACTGTAGTGTTTTTGCGGACTTCAGTCTGCAAAAAAACTATGGTGAATACTACAGTAAAGTCCGCAAAAACACTACAGTGAATACTTCATAGTATTCCTACCATAGTATACACTATAGTTTTTTTTTCATGTGGGCTAACCCCTGTATGACCTGTGTCTGGTGTTCTATAGTCATGACCTCTAACCCCTGCTCTTCGTCTGTGTACTCCAGGTGATCCAGCGCAGGGAAGATGGCTCGGTCAACTTCTTTAGAGGATGGGACTCCTACCGCGAGGGATTTGGCAAGATCACTGGAGAACACTGGCTCGGTAAGTGTGTGTGTGTCCTTTTTGTGAGTGCACGATCAAGAAGCACCTTGGCCCGGTTCCAGGACCATTACTGAGTAGGATAATAATTTGAATGCTGATAAAATACTCAGGGTCATGAGGGTAGAAAATGTGATTTGAGGCAATGTCCCGATTACTCATCTAACCACATTTAACCACAGATACAGCAGGAGTCTGTGAGAGCACCACAGAGTACTCTTCCTACTCCTCATTCAGAGGGTGTAGTTGTCTTCTTAGCCCCCGTCATCAAGTATCCCTCGGGCCAAACATGAAATATGAAGTGGTGTATATGCTAGAAAGTAATATACTAGCTGCTGCTCCATCCACTTTTTCCCTTTCCTTCCTTCCTTCCTTCCTTCCTTCCTTCCTTCCTTCCTTCCTTCCTTCCTTCCTTCCTTCCTTCCTTCCTTCCTTCCTTCCTTCCTTCCTTCCTTCCTTCCCTCTCTCTCTCTCTCTCTCTCTCTCTCTCTCTCTCTCTCTCCCTCCCTTCTTTTCTTGCCATTTGTCTCCCAGCCTTGTTCTCGCTCTCTTTTCCTGTGCTTTGTTCATAAAGCCTGTTCTTAGTGTGCCTGCCATGTTCTTGGAGTTTAAGCTGTGTGCTCACAGACTAAATAGTGTGTGCTTTTCTCTATAGCTTCAGAAGTGTGTTCCGTAGACGTAGCCTGTGTTGCTGTTGTCCTGTATCTTCAGTACTGTAGTATTGCCTGCCTGTGTAACTGTGTACTGTATCTGCTGCAGTGTGTCCTGTCTTGCAGCTATAGAGAATTGTTTACAGATGTGCTGCCAGTAGATTATCTTAGTGTGATCTTATATCTGCAGTGCTGTGGTGTGTTCTGCTCTTGGATCTGTAGAAGTAGTAGAAGTGGTAGCGTGTACTGTAGACTTCCCGTGTAGTTGTCAGACGGTTCTTCTCGGATCTGCTCTGCCTGCATAGATACAGTGAGGGAAAAAAGTATTTGATCCCCTGCTGATTTTGTACGTTTGCCCGCTGACAAAGAAATGATCAGTCTATAATTTTAATGGTAGGTTTATTTGAACAGTGAGAGACAGAATAACAACAAAAAGATCCAGAAAAACACATGTCAGAAATGTTATGAATTGATTTGCATTTTAATGAGGGAAATTAGTATTTGACCCCTCTGCAAAACATTACTTAGTACTTGGTGGCAAAACCCTTGTTGGCAATCACAGAGGTCAGACGTTTCTTGTAGTTGGCCACCAGGTTTGCACAAATCTCAGGAGGGATTTTGTCCCACTCCTCTTTGCAGATCTTCTCCAAGTCATTAAGGTTTCGAGGTTGACGTTTGGCAACTCAAACCTTCAGCTCCCTCCACAGATGTTCTATGGGATTAAGGTCTGGAGACTGGCTAGGCCACTCCAGGACCTTAATGTGCTTCTTCTTGAGCCACTCCTTTGTTGCCTTGGCCGTGTGTTTTGGGTCATTGTCATGCTGGAATACCCATCCACGACCCATTTTCAATGCCCTGGCTGAGGGAAGGAGGTTCTCACCCAAGATTTGACGGTACATGGCCCCGTCCATCGTCCCTTTGATGCAGTGAAAATGTTCTGTCCCCTTAGCAGAAAAACACCCCCAAAGCATAATATTTCCACCTCCATGTTTGACGGTGGGGATGGTGTTCTTGGGGTCATAAGCAGCATTCCTCCTCCTCCAAACACGGCGGGCGAGTTGAGTTGATGCCAAAGAGCTCGATTTTGGCCTCATCTGACCACAACACTTTCACCCAGTTCTCCTCTGAATCATTCAGATGTTCATTGGCAAACTTCAGACGGGCCTGTATATGTGCTTTCTTGAGCAGGGGGACCTTGCGGGCGCTGCAGGATTTCAGTCCTTCACGGCGTAGTGTATTACCAATTGTTTTCTTGGTGACTATGGTCCCAGCTGCCTTGAGATCATTGACAAGATCCTCCCGTGTAGTTCTGGGCTGATTCCTCACCGTTCTCATGATCATTGCAACTCCACGAGGTGAGATCTTGCATGGAGCCCCAGGCCGAGGGAGATTGACAGTTATTTTGTGTTTCTTCCATTTGCGAATAATCGCACCAACTGTTGTCACCTACTCACCAAGCTGCTTGGCGATGGTCTTGTAGCCCATTCCTGCCTTGTGTAGGTCTACAATCTTGTCCCTGACTTCCTTGGAGAGGTCTTTGGTCTTGGCCATGGTGGAGTGTTTGGAATCTGATTGATTGATTGCTTCTGTGGACAGGTGTCTTTTATACAGGTAACAAGCTGAGATTAGGAGCACTCCCTTTAAGAGTGTGCTCCTAATCTCAGCTCGTTACCTGTATAAAATACACCTGGGAGCCAGAAATCTTTCTGATTGAGAGGGGGTCAAATACTTATTTCCCTCATTAAAATGCAAATCAATTTATAACATTTTTGACATGCGTTTTTCTGGATGTTTTTGTTGTTATTCTGTCTCTCACTGTTCAAATAAACCTACCATTAAAATTATAGACTGATCATTTCTTTGTCAGTGGGCAAACGTACAAAATCAGCAGGGGATCAAATACTTTTTTCCCTCACTGTAGATGACTATGGGTTTGTATCTGCAGTATGTTTAGCTGTAATGTGATGTCTCCGCCTCCGTCTGATGTAGAAAAGGTCATCCCATCTTATGGTGCGGCTCGTTAAAGACAAAATAACGACCGCCGAGGGAACATAGGAGGAAAAGCTATGTTTTTAGCCCCAATCACTTTCCTTTCTCCCCCACCCTGGCCTTCCCTCGCCGCAAATAAAATATTACCACGCAGATTTCTGGGTTTATCGCTTTACATGCCACTCGCCGTGTGATGAGTGGGGGAAATTTGGCGTGCCATAATTGAGCTGTTAAACCCCCTGAGTGGTGTAAGTGCATGTGATTGCAGGAGAGGTGACAATGTATGCACTCACTAACTGTAAGTCGCTCTGGATAAGAGCGTCTGCAAAATGACTAAAATGTAAAAAAATGTAAAGGTGTGAAGTGGTGCGTGCGTGGGCTTGCATGCATGTGTTGGGAGGTGGCGAAAACTCAAAGATTTGGGATGACAGGCCTGTCTGTGTCAGAACCCTGAGGTTGATGACCACGAACAGGGAGGGGGGGGGGGGGGGTTGATATATAGAGAGAGCACTTTGGACACAGCAGGGTCGAGGAAATGTTGATACATCCTTTTATAGCCAGCAGGCGACGGCCCTCCTCCTCTCCTGCTGGTCCTGTCCTTCTCTCTGCCTGTGTCTAATGTAGGAGGGCTGTGATGGAGGTCTACTAGTGGTTTGGAGAGGTTGGCGGTGCCTCTTTTTTGAAAGATGCTAGTTTCAGTTTATATTAAATAGACATGAAAGACTCAAACAGGCAACTTACCCCTTTTCTCACTTAACTCAACATTGGAATCTATTGTGCTGTCTGTGACTCATCCACACTTGAAGAACACCTGTCTTTATTGTAGTTTCTCTCTCTCTCTCTCTCTCTCTCTCTCTCTCTCTCTCTCTCTCTCTCTCTCTCTCTCTCTCTCTCTCTCTCTCTCTCTCTCTCTCTCTCTCTCTCTCTCTCTCTCTCTCTCTCTCTCTCTCTCTATCATTTCTGTGTGTGTGTGTGTGGAGGGTTTCACCTAAACCTCTCAGATCAATACAAAAACACCATCAGAAACTCAGTAAATTAACTCCCCAGCCCATAGTACCAGTCTCTTAGTCTCTCAGCACAGGTGTAACATGCTTCCAACACAGCAGGGACTCCACAGCACAACTACACACATTGTACACTGAACACCTGCAGAGGAATAAAATACACTATTGTATATAAATAGAACTGTGTCAATGTAACGACCAACCACTATTGTCCAACCACTACAGTCTACAAAATAGTATTGAGTTGCACCACCTTTTGACCTCAGAACAGCCTCAATTCATCGGGGCATGGACTCTATAAGGTGTAAAAAGCGTTCCACATGGATCCTGGCCCAATGGTAGTGGACCATTCTTGATACATATTGGAAACAGTTGAGCGTGAAAAACCCAGAAACGTTGCAGCTCTTGACACACTCAAACCAGTGCGCCTGGCACTTACTACCATACCCCGTTCAAAGGCACTTAAATATTTTGTCTTGCCCATTCACCCTCTGAATGACAGACATACACAATCCATGTCTCAATTGTCTCAAGGCTTAAAAATCCTTCTTTAACCTGTCTCCTCCCCTTCATCTACACGGATTGAAGTGGATTTAACAGGCGACATCAATAAGGGATCATAGTTTCCACCTGGATTCACCTAGAAGTCTATGTCAGGTTTTCCCAAACTCAGTCCTCGGGATCCCAGGGGGTGCATGTTTTGGTTTTTGCCCTAGTACTACACAGCTGTTTCAAATAATAAATTAATCATCAAGCTTTGATAAATTAGGGCAAAAACCTAAATGTGCACCCTTTGGGGTCCCAAGGACCAAGTTTGGGGAAACGCTGGTCTATGTAATGGAAAGAGCAATGTTTTGTACACTCAATGTATATAACCTGTTTATACGCGTATAAGGAAATGTTCCCGTCTTGATTGGAGGTATCGTACTTTCCCTCAGAGAGAAAATGCATGTCTTGTGTATGATAAAAAATGTATCACATCCACTCAAGTTTATAATGGATGGTCCCGAGAGTTCATCGGAGAGACAAACTCTATTATCTTCCACTTCTTGTTTGCCTAGAAACACAATTACGTGTGTGCACTCGATCAAAACTCTCCCAGCTCATTCAAATGAACAAAATACACTCAAATGCAATCTTACAGCCACACGGCACATAGGTTAGCAGGCACTCCACACCAGTACACTTAGAGTTATTGCATATACACTTGTAAGCATACACACAGACACAGACACAGACACAGACACAGACACAGACACAGACACAGACACAGACACAGACACAGACACAGACACAGACACAGACACAGACACAGACACAGACACAGACACAGACACAGACACAGACACAGACACAGACACAGACACAGACACAGACACAGACACTTCACTACATTCTACAAAATGAGGGGTCTTTGGAAAGGCTGATGATTCTATGTGGAACCATAATGACTCAAATAACATTTGAGCTCTTTAATGGTTCTTTATAGTTCACAAAAGGGTTATTTGCTCTTTTAATGTTAATTAAAATTCAGGGGAGCGGCTTATTATAATTTTTTGGCGTATGGTTTGCTCACAGCTCTTTTTGTGCAACCGTGAGTGAGAGTGTCATTCCAGTTTATCTGATAGATTTTGTTATGCGGTTAAGTGTTATAAATATGGCCATTGACAGTGTCCTGGAAAGAGTCTGTTATGGCCTTGTGTTCATTTTTCTAAAGCTGTCAGTGGTTTTCAATTCTCTCCTCAGCTGTTCCGGAGATAGTGCACTTGATTCAACTTGTCAATTCACACAATAATAACACCTAAAGAATTTTAACAATATGGCTGACCAGATTATTCATAAGAAAACCTGTGGTTCTTCAAAAGGATCTACAAATAACCTGTCACATTCGCTTATAGACGGGACGGACCAAGGCGCAGCGTGATATGCATACGTTTATTTATATTGAAATAACACCACAACAAAACAACAAATGAAACGAAACGTGAAGTCCAAGGTAGACAAACAACATACAGTGGGGGGAAAAAGTATTTAGTCAGCCACCAATTGTGGAAGTTCTCCCACTTAAAAAGATGAGAGAGGCCTGTAATTTTCATCACAGGTACACGTCAACTATGACAGACAAATTGACAAAAAAAAATCCAGAAAGTCACATTGTAGGATTTTTTATGAATTTATTTGCAAATTATGGTGGAAAATAAGTATTTGGTCACCTACAAACAAGCAAGATTTCTGGCTCTCACAGACCTGTAACTTCTTCTTTAAGAGGCTCCTCTGTCCTCCACTCGTTACCTGTATTAATGACACCTGTTTGAACTTGTTATCAGTATAAAAGACACCTGTCCACAACCTCAAACAGTCACACTCCAAACTCCACTATGGCCAAGACCAAAGAGCTGTCAAAGGACACCAGAAACAAAATTGTAGACCTGCACCAGGCTGGGAAGACTGAATCTGCAATAGGTAAGCAGCTTGGTTTGAAGAAATCAACTGTGGGAGCAATTATTAGGAAATGGAAGACATACAAGACCACTGATAATCTCCCTCGATCTGGGGCTCCATGCAAGATCTCACCCCGTGGGGTCAAAATGATCACAAGAACGGTGAGCAAAAATCCCAGAACCACACGGGGGGACCTAGTGAATGACCTGCAGAGAGCTGGGACCAAAGTAACAAAGCCTACCATCAGTAACAAACTACGCCGCCAGGGACTCAAATCCTGCAGTGCCAGACGTGTCCCCCTGCTTAAGCCAGGACATGTCCAGGCCCGTCTGAAGTTTGCTAGAGTGCATTTGGATGATCCAGAAGAGGATTGGGAGAATGTCATATGGTCAGATGAAACCAAAATATAACTTTTTGGTAAAAACTCAACTCGTCATGTTTGGAGGACACAGAATGCTGAGTTGCATCCAAAAAACACCATACCTACTGTGACGCATGGGGGTGGAAACATCATGCTTTGGGGCTGTTTTTCTGCAAAGGGACCAGGACGACTGATCAGTGTAAAGGAAAGAATGAATGGGGCAATGTATCGTGAGATTTTGAGTGAAAACCTCCTTCCATCAGCAAGGGCATTGAAGATGAAACGTGGCTGGGTCTTTCAGCATGACAATGATCCCAAACACACCGCCCGGGCAACGAAGGAGTGGCTTAGTAAGAAGCATTTCAAGGTCCTGGAGTGGCCTAGCCAGTCTCCAGATCTCAACCCCATAGAAAATCTTTGGAGGGAGTTGAAAGTCCGTGTTGCCCAGCGATAGCCCCAAAACATCACTGCTCTAGAGGACATCTGCATGGAGGAATGGGCCAAAATACCAGCAACAGTGTGTGAAAACCTTACAGAAAACGTTTGACCTGTGTCATTGCCAACAAAGGGTATATAACAAAGTATTGAGAAACTTTTGTTATTGACCAAATACTTATTTTCCACCATAATTAGCAAATAAATTCATAAAAAATCCTACATTGTGATTTTCTGGATTTTCTTTTCTCATTTTGTCTGTCATAGTTGACGTGTACCTATGATGAAAATTACAGGCCTCTCTCATCTTTTTAAGTGGGAGAACTTGCACAATTGGTGGCTGACTAAATACTTTTTTACCCCACTGTACCTCACACGGAACAAGATCCCACAACTAACTACTGCCAAAAGGCTGCCTAAGTATGGTCCCCAATCAACTAGCGACAGCTGCCTCTGATTGGGAACCACACCGGCCAACATAGAAATAGACATACTAGAACATCAACATAGAAATATACAACATAGAACATACACACTCTGGCGTGACAGTAACCCCCACCAAAGGTGCGGACTCCGACCGCGCCACATAAACATAACAGGGTAGGGGCCGGATGAAGTGGAGCCGCTGATCGGAGCTGGATCAGGCACCGGTGGAGCGGACTGCTCTGGCTCCGGAGTGGAGCCGCTGATCGGAGCTGGACTGGACCCCGGTGGAGTGGATTTCTCTGGCTCCGGAGTGGAGCAGCTGACCGGAGCTGGACTGGACCCCGGTGGAGCGGATTGCTCTGGCTTCGGAGTGGAGCAGCTGACCGGTGCCGGACCAGGCACCGGTGGAACAGGCACGGGCCGTGCCGGATTGGACACACGCACCACTGGCTTGGTGCAGGGAGCAGGAACGGACCGGACCGGGCTGGCGACGCGCACCACTGGCTTGGTGCGGGGAGCAGGAATGGGCCGTACCGGATTGGCGACGCGCACCACTGGCCTGGTGCGGGGAGCAGGAACAGGCCGGGCCGGGCTGGCGACGCGCACCACTGGCTTGGTGCGAGGGGGAGGAACAGGCCGGGCCGGGCTGGCGACGCGCACCACTGGCTTGGTGCGAGGGATAGGAACAGGCCGGGCCGGGCTGGCGACTCGCACCACTGGCTTGGTGCGAGGGACAGGAACAGGCCGGACCGGGCTGGCGACGCGCACCACTGGCTTGGTGCGAGGGATAGGAACAGGCCAGACCGGGCTGGCGACGCACACCACTGGCTTGGTGAGAGGAGCAGGAACAGGCCGGGCCGGGCTGGCGACGCGCACCACTGGCTTGGTGCGAGGAGCAGGAACAGGCCGGGCTGGCGACGCGCACCACTGGCTTGGTGCGAGGAGCAGGAACGGGCCGGACCGGACTGCGAAGGCGGACTGGAGGTCTGGAGCGGAGAGCTGGCACACCCCGTCCTGGCTGGCTGCCCATCTTCACACGACACGTGCGTGGTGCTAGCACAGGACGTACAGGACTGTGCCGGAACACTGGCGACACAGTACGTAGCTCCGCATGACACAGAGCCTGCCCAGTCACACGCTTCCTCGCGTGAGTACGGGGAGTTGGCTCTGCTCTAACGTTAGGCTCCGCCAACCACCCTTTTAGCCCCCCCCCAGAAATGTTCTTGGGGCTGTCTCTCGGGCTTCTTCCTCGGCCGGCACCTTCTGCGTTGCCTCTGCTCCTCTCTATACCGCGCCTCCACTGTCTCCTCCCAAGGACGGCGATCCATCCCGGCCTGAATCTCCTCCCATGTCCAGGAACCCTTTCCTTCCAGGATCTCCTCCCATGTCCAGGCTGTATGCTCCTGGACACGCTGCTTGGTCCTCGTTTAGTGGAATCTTCTGTCACGTTCGCTTATAGACGGGACGGACCAAGGCACAGCGTGATATGCATACGTTTATTTATATTGAAATAACACCACGACAAAACAGCAAATGAAACGAAACGTGAAGTCCAAGGTAGACAAACAACATACCTCACACGGAACAAGATCCCACAACTAACTAGTGCCAAAAGGCTGCCTAAGTATTGTCCCCAATCAGAGACAACTAGCGACAGCTGCCTCTGATTGGGAACCACACCGGCCAACATAGAAATAGACATACTAGAACATCAACATAGAAATGTACAACATAGAACATACACAATCTGACTCAACATATACGAGTCCCTTGAGTCTGGGCGTGACATAACCTTTCAGATTATTTTAGAACTATTCTCCATAAAGTTTCTATAAATAACCATTAAAAAGTGTTCTATATAGCCCCAAAAAGGGTTGTAACCATAGCGGAACACTTTTTTGCTGCTATACAATATAGAACCTTTTTTAATGGTTATTTAGAAAATCTTAGAAAATGGTCCTTTATAGCACCATACAGGTTCCATTTATAACCTTATGAGCATGGTTCTTTATGAAAATAAAAATAAAAAAGGGTTCTATATAGCACCAAAAAGGGTTCCACTATGGTTACAAGCCAAATAACCTCTATATGGTAGTATTTTAGAAGAAGAAGAAATGTTGTGTGTGTGGAGGGTTTGTATTCTGCTCACGCAACAGAGATCTGTAAAGGGCTGCATCTCTACAAAGAGAGCAGACCAATAAAAGAACAGTCTGAATCCTGGGAGGACGAGAGGCTATTGTGCTCTTTCTAATTTTGTCATTATTTTTCACAGACACTCACTTTACATGGCTGGGGCAGGCTAGGGAAAGCCACACAATCAGCAATCAACCAGAGCTTCTCCTTCACAGACCTTTGATTCACTCCTCTCCTTCCTTGATTCTCTCCTCTATGCTACTCCCTCCTTCCCTGCTATCATCATCCAACCTCCTAACACTCTGTCCCCTGGCCCAAGCTCGGTTCTGTCCCCCTCAACCCCATCCAGCCCTGTATCATCAGAAAGTACCCCTCCTCACCCCTCTCCCTGTCCCCCTTCACTCCTCTCACCCCTCCTCATCGCTCTGGCTGTCCCCCCTCACTTCTCTCACCCCTCCTCACCTCTCTCCCTGTCCCCCTTCACACCACTCCTAATTTCTCTCCCTGGCCTCCATGTCCAGACTTGTGTCATCAGAAAATGCCCCTAAATGCCTGACCTAAGTAGGGCCTACCCCTTATGCCTACCTCTCCCCTCTCCTGACACCTCACCTCAGTCCCTGAACTCTGGCCCTGTGTCATCACAACGTACTTGTGAATGCCTGTAGGACCTACCCTAGCCCCCCTCCCCCACCGTGGCCATGCCCCCACACCTCCCTCATCTCATCCAGCTTCCCCCTCTCTTCGTCTCTTCTCCCTGGCCTCCACCTAGACCTCAGCCCCTCTCACCTCCAGCCATCCCCGTGTCATCAAAAACCGCATCTGAATACAGAACCAGGCAGAAGCAGCAGTAGCTCTGCTGTAGAAAAATAAAAGTTACATCTGGCATCATCTGCCCTCAGGTCATCTCTGCTTCTGACAGCATGGGGTTAGAGGTTGAAGGCATGCACCAATTACAGTGAGAGGAGGGAGAGAAGAGGGAGGAGAGGGGAGAAGAGGAGGACAGGGGATCGACGGTGCAGAGGGAGTTTTATTCTCCTGGTGTTTAATGGAGATATAGATAAAATGATAGGTGATCTCTCTGTGGCTCATTAGCAGGGAAGGACTGAGGGAAGGCATCAGTGGCTTCTAACATAAAAAAATGAATAATGAAAAATTAAATATGAATATACTGTATGTTGATTACATAAGTATTCTGTCAATACATGTTAGAATCACCGCTGTAGAACCTTTTGAGGATCTGAGGACCCATGCCAAATATGTTTTGTCTCCTGAGGGGGAATAGGGTTTGTTGTGCCCTCTTTATGACTGTCTTGGTGTGCTTGGACCATGTTAGTTTGTTGGTGATGTGGACACCAAGGAACTTGAAGCTCTCAACATGCTCCACTATAGCCCCGTCGATGAGAATGGGGGCATGCTCGGTCCTCTTCGTTTTCCTGTAGTCCACAATCATCTCCTTTGTCTTGATCACGTTGAGGGAGAGGTTGTTGTCCTGGCACCACATGTCTCGTCGTTGTCGGTGAGCAGGCCTACCACTGTTGTGCAATCGGCAAAATTAATGATGGTGTTGGAGTCGTGCCTGGCCATGCAGTCATGATTGAACAGGGAGTACAGGAGGGGACGTGGCACACACCTCTGAGGGTCCCCAGTGTTGAGGATCAGCGTGGCGGATATGTTGTTATCTACCCTTACCACCTGGGGGCGGCTCGCCAGGAAGTCCAGGATCCAGTTGCAGAGGGAGGTGTTTAGTCCCAGGGTCCTTAGCTTAGTGTTGAGTTGGTTATTAATTGCTGCTAGACAGCCATTTTCAAGTCTTGCCATAGATTTTCAAGCTAATTTAAGTCAAAACTGTAACTGTATCTAGGCCAGAAACATTAATGTCGTCTTGGTAAGCAACACCAGTGTATATTTGGCCTTGTGTTCTAGGCTGAAAGTTGAATGTGTCTCCCAGTGTCTGTTGGAAAGCAGAATGAACCAGGTTTTCCTCTAGGATTTTGCCTGTGCTTAGCTGTATTTCATTTACTTTTATCTTAAAAAACTCCCTAGTCCTTTCTGATGACAAGCATGCCCATAACATGATGCAGCCACCACAATGCTTGACGATATGAAAAGTGGTACTCAGTGATGTGTTGTGTTGGATTTGCCCCAAACATAACATTTTGTATTCAGGACATTAATTTCTTTGCCAAATTTTTTGCAGTTTTACTTTAGTGCCTAATTGCAAACAAGATGCATGTTTTGGAATATTGTTATTCTGTGCAGGCTTCCTTCTTTCACGCAGACATTTAGGTTAGTATTGTGAAGTGTAACTACAATGTTGTTGATCCAGCCTCAGTTTTGTCCTATCACAGCCATTAAACTCTGTAACTGTTTTTAAGTCACCATTGGCATCATGGTGAAATCCCTGAGCGGTTTCCTTCCTCTCCGACAACTGAGTTAGGACGCCTGTAACTTGTAGTGACTGGGTGTATTGATACCCCATCGAAAGTGTAATTAATTTTTTTACTCATCTACCAATAGGTGCCCTTCTTCGCGAGGCATTGGAAAACCTCCCTGGTCTTTGTGGATAATTCACTGCTCGACTGAGGGACCTTAGAGATAATTGTATGTGTGGGGTACAGAGATGACGTAGTCATTCAAAAATCATGTTAAACACTATTATTGCACACAGAGTGAGTCCATTCAACTTATTATATGACTTGTTCAACAAATTTTTACTCCTGAATGTATTTATGCTTGCCATAACAAACGGGTTGAATACTTATTGACTTAAGACATTTCAGCTTTTTTATAAAAAATATGAACAACGCAATTCCCCTTTGATATTATTGGGTATTGTGTGTTGGCCAGTGACACAAAAATGCAGGCTGTATCTAGGGCTATTACGGTGACCGTATTACCGCCACACCGGCGGTCACGAGTCATGACCACAGTCAAATTCCACATGACCGTTTAGTCACGGTAGCTAGGCTTCTCCAAGCTCTGATGCTGCTGATGGTCATTAGTAGCCTACTGAACTTGTTAACTGCCTGGTACTCTGCACTCTATTGTCCCTGTAATCACTCTTACATCAATTGAAATGTAATCAAAAATCGAATCAAATTAATATGAGAGCCCATGAGCTCATGTTGCGCAACATTTCTATAGGATATGCAATTGCCTAAGAAAACAGAGTTTTGATGGCCTCTATTAAAAAGAGAAATAACCCATCAGCTTTCTATAGGCTAGGCCTCCTATATTTATTTATCTACTTTCCTAATATTATGCACATTGCTTCTCTTTACAACAGAAGTAAAGCCACCTAGCTGGCATGAAAATGAACCACGGGAAAAGCGTCCTCCATTCGCTATTTACGTGCATAGATGACATGTATTTTTTTCCGCTGCCCCTGTTTCGAGATAGGTGCATAATAATGGTCCATTCTAAATCAAAACAAATTTCACACATATATTATTTAGTATATGTAAAGACAAGATTAAATTAAGAATAGTCTGATGGGTGACAATAAATATATTATCACTTGTGAATGATGCCCAGCTTATGTGCAGTAAGGCAAGAAACAGCACATGCCTTATCGAATCATAGTCACACACCTCATGTAGCCTAGCCCATAGGCCTATATGTTTTGATAAGGTTTATATCACAACTAAAGTGGCCAAATAACTTCTTAAAATTAAGCACATTAATCCGCTTTACAACCGGTGTAGAGCCTAACTGGCATACATAGGCGGCGTGTGAGTTTCAAGTTTGGGGAAGATCATTTCCACCATAGAAATGCACCTTTATAATAAAGCATTACATGCATAATCGCATTTGCGGTCAATTTTGAGAATGCTGTGTTCACGCTAATTGATTGCATTTTGGAACGTTCGTGTTTATAGCCTACTGCCGTGTGCTCATTGCTGCGCTCATAATGTGAAAAATGGCCTAATAGTTTATCAACAATTTTAAGCTAAATGTTCTGAACTCTTACAACAGCCTCACTGATTTTTTTTTATGCTAGTGGTTGTATTAATTTTGGGATCTATTGCATCCCACAACTGTCCCAGACTATGTTTGGAATATTTCCTTCTTTCTCACAGAAGGACAAGTTGATGAATAGAATAGGTCAACTTTGTACTATGGGGATAGTAGATTGACATAGGCTAGTGCTTTTGCTGTACGTTAGGCCTACTCATCTTGTTGGCTTATGAAAAGTAAATGTGGACAGTTCTTCCAACATATTTAATATGCGCCTCAGAATTCGATAAGGACACGTGCCCCGATGTGTCGGTCTTCACTTGAAGCCTGTGAGAAGGACCCGAGATTGCCTGTGAGAAGGACCAGATCACGTGACGGGCATTGGCTAATTGAGATATCTGAGTGAGCCATGTGAGTGAGAGGTGCTTTGGAGCATTCAGCTGGCAGAAGGGAATTATAATGATTATATTCAGCCCAAGGGCACAACTGCCACTGGCCACAAAAGGCGTGGATTTTTTTAGGGGGCATTACGGCCACACAAAGGGGATTCCGCCAGGAAATTCGAGGCATTATCAAGTGCTTGTCAAATTGTGAATGAGACACTGATGAAGTGTGTGCAGCCTGCGCAAAAAACCAAAGCAGAGCTCATGCCCTTCATGCAACTATTTTTAAACCATCATTAGAGTCGCATCATGCAGCCTTAGAATGTATAAAAAATCTAAACATATAGCCCAACATTTGTATCACAACTAAAGTTGCATAAATAACTATATATTAAGCATATAGGAGGACCTGTTTCTTTGTTAACCGCTCAACACAGAATAGCCGCGTGTGTGCACTCCCTCAAATCGTTTGGAGAAAACATCCTTTAATTTTTATTCAGCTATGTTAAATTCTATTCTTCATACTATAAAATAATGCCATGGAATTCTAAGCAAATCTTGTCTGCTAAATAAAATTGTGTAGCCCACAGCCATATTGCATAGCCAGATCAGGGCCTAACATAAGGACAACTCAGAGTATGCTATTCTGTTCTTCTGAAATATATTACATTTTCTTCATGTCATGTTTCTTTAGACCTGTCCAAAATAAATAATGGATTTATAAAATGTATTTATTAGACTTTTTAAAATGTAGATGTTCGAAAGGTCATGTGTTCATGTTAATTAACGGTCAATTACCGTGAGACCTGCAGTTAATTGCTTGACAATCACCGGCTGACCAAGAGAGATTGTGAAGATTATTTGAGGATTTATTTGTACTTGTGTGCTTACGTACTGTGGCAGTTCTTCAGCTCTGCTTAGTATGACAGCATATCAGTACACTCAGTCTCTTCCCAGTCATCCCCAGCTGGGCTGCAGCTCATTTTGTTTTACTTGAGAGAGTTGCTGCATATTAGTGGGTCTCTCTCTCTCTCTCTCTCTCTCGCTCTCCTCTCTCCTTTCTCTCTCTCTGATGACTGAGGGCTGACTCACTGACTAAACTAAAAGAGCTGTCTGTTGAATCCTCAAAGAGATCACATAACTTTCCCAAGGATGAGAACACACACACACACACACGCTCACACCCACACCCACACACTGTTCATGCAGACATTAAGCTGACACACAAATGCAGGCATTCTCATACACCACACACACACATACTTTCTCTCTCTGCTGATATTTTAACTGTGGTAGTGTGATGATAAGGACTCTGTACCTAGCTAGCAGGAAGGTCACAGCTTGGAGGGGCCCTGAGGAGCACTCTGCATAGAACTCCCTTCAACTCTCTTTGTCCCTGCTGTTACCATGAATAAATACACCTATTATTCCTGCCTGAATCAGCTGCACAGCTATCCATCTACATCCATCCAGACACTGTTTGCCTCCTCTATCTGTCTAGGCAGATAGCTCAATATTTACCTCAAAATTGGACATCTGTCCATGTCTTCTTAACCGGCCACAAAGGGCAACAGTGAGCGTTATTACCATGAAGTAGGCTTGGGTTTTACTAAGGTGTTGTGGATGGGGGTGACGGATGGGTGCAATTCCATGACTCCGGATCAGAAAATGACATGTTCAATTTATACTTTTTTTTTGTTTTACCCCTATTCCAAACTTTAACACTTACCTTCAAAATTTGACATTTGGAGCAAATTAGAAAATTTCGTTCTTCAAATTTCTGCCCTGCTAGAGCTTCCCCAGTAAGTGCTGTTATTGTGAAGTGGAAACCTCTAGGAGGCTCAGCCACGAAGTGGTAGGCCACAAAAGCTCACAGAACTGGACCTCTGAGTACTGAAGCTTGTAGCACGTAAAAATCGTCTGTCCTTGGTTGCAACACTCACTACCGAGTTCCAAACTGCCTCTGGAAGCAACGTCAGCACAAGAACTGTTCGTCGGGAGCTTCATGAAATGGGTTTCCATGGCTGAGCAGACGCACACAAGCCTAAGATCACCATGCGCAATGCCAAGCGTTGGCTGGAGTGGTGTAAAGCTCGCCGCCATTGGACTCTGGAGCAGTGGAAACTTGTTCTCTGGAGTGATGAATCACGCTTCACGATCTTGCAGTCCGATGGACAAATCTGGGTTTGGCGGATGCCAGGAGAACGCTATCTGCCCCAATGAATAGTGCCAACTGTAAAGTTTGGTGGAGGAGGAATAGTAGTCTGGGGCTGTTTTTCATGGTTCGGGCTATGCCTACAGCATACAATGACATTCTAGACAATTCTGAGCTTCCAACTTTTGGGGAAGGAACCTTTCCTGTTTCAGTATGACAGTGACCCTGTGCACAAAGCAAAGTCCATACAGAAATGGTTTGTCGTGAACGGTGTGGAAGAATTTGACTGGCCTGCACAGAGCCCTGACCTCAATCCCATCGAACACCTTTGGGATGAATTGGAACGCCGACTGCGAGCCAGGCCTAATTGCCCAACATCAGTGCCCGACCTCAATAATGCTCTTGTGGCTGAATGAAAGCAAGTCCCCGCCACAATGTTCCAACATCTAGTGGAAAGCCTTCCCAGAAGAGTGGAGGCTGTTATAGCAGCAAAGGGCGGACCAACTTCATATTAATGCCCATGATTTTGGAATGAGACGTTCGACAAGCAGGTGTCCACATACTTTTGGTCATGTAGTGTATATGTATATGGAGACCGTTTAGTGCCAAAAATAAGGCATTAAATACATGTTTAAAAAAATATTATAATAATGTTTCCTGATCTTTCTTATATCGCTCAGATTTAGGACAGACACTTAAGAACAAACATCCTGTTGTTCCATGTAGTGAATCTGTTATTCAATGTGTTTGTATTTGCTAATAGCAGTAAGGCAAACATTATTGGAGTTTTTATTTATTTTATATATAGATCGTCATACCATGGATCATTTAACTATTGGATTTTGAATTGTAGGACCCCTTTAGGTATATAAAAAAAAATGTTAAAATTGTTTGATAAAATATTTAATTTGGGCTTTACTATTATAGCCAATAGACTCGCATTGAATAACACATTTATAAATGGATAAAAGACACTAAAAAAATTAGTCGTAAGTAATAAGGTTTTGACGTGTCTGTCCTATATCTAGGAGATACAGTGAGGGAAAAAAGTATTTGATCCCCTGCTGATTTTGTACGTTTGCCCACTGACAAAGAAATGATCAGTCTATCATTTTAATTGTAGGTTTATTTGAACAGTGAGAGACAGAATAACAACTAAAAAATCCAGAAAACGCATGTCAGAAATGTTATAAATTGATTTGCATTTTAATGAGGGAAATAAGTATTTGACCCCCTCTCAATCAGAAAGGTTTCTTGCTCCCAGGTGTCTTTTATACAGTTAACGAGCTGAGATTAGGAGCACACTCTTAAAGGGAGTGCTCCTAATCTCAGTTTGTTACCTGTATAAAAGACACCTGTCCACAGAAGCAATCAATCAATCAGATTCCAAACTCTCCACCATGGCCAAGACCAAAGAGCTCTCCAAGGATGTCAGGGACAAGATTGTAGACCTACACAAGGCTGGAATGGGCTACAAGACCATCGCCAAGCAGCTTGGTGAGAAGGTGACAACAGTTGGTGCGATTATTCGCAAATGGAAGAAACACAACATAACTGTCAATCTCCCTCGGCCTGGGGCTCCATGCAAGATCTCACCTCGTGGAGTTGCAATGATCATGAGAACGGTGAGGAATCAGCCCAGAACTACACGGGAGGATCTTGTTAATGATCTCAAGGCAGCTGGGACCATAGTCACCAAGAAAACAATTGGTAACACACTACGCCGTGAAGGACTGAAATCCTGCAGCGCCCGCAAGGTCCCCCTCCTCAATAAAGCACATATACAGGCCTGTCTGATGTTTGCCAATGAACATCTTAATGATTCAGAGGAGAACTGGGTGAAAGTGTTGTGGTAAGATGAGACCAAAATCGAGGTCTTTGGCATCAACTCAACTCGCCGTGTTTGGAGGAGGAGGAATGCTGCCTATGACCCCAAGAACACCATCCCCACCGTCAATCATGGAGGTGGAAACATTATGCTTTGGGGGTGTTTTTCTGCTAAGGGGACAGGACAACTTCACCGCATCAAAGGGACGATGGACGGGGCCATGTACCGTCAAATCTTGGGTGAGAACCTCCTTCCCTCAGCCAGGGCATTGAAAATGGGTTGTGGATGGGTATTCCAGCATGACAATGACCCAAAACACACGGCCAAGGTAACAAAGGAGTGGCTCAAGAAGAAGCACATTAAGGTCCTGGAGTGGCCTAGCCAGTCTCCAGACCTTAATCCCATAGAACATCTGTGGAGGGAGCTGAAGGTTTGAGTTGCCAAACGTCAGCCTCGAAACCTTAATGACTTGGAGAAGATCTGCAAAGAGGAGTGGAACAAAATCCCTCCTGAGATGTGTGCAAACCTGGTGGCCAACTACAAGAAACGTCTGACCTCTGTGATTGCCAACAAGGGTTTTGCCACCAAGTACTAAGTCATGTTTTGTAAATACTTATTTCCCTCATTAAAATGCAAATTAATTTATAACATTTTTGCCATGCATTTCTCTGGATTTTTTTGTTGTTATTCTGTCTCTCACTGTTCAAATAAACCTACCATTCAAATTATAGAATGATCATGTCTTTGTCAGTGGGCAAACGTACAAAATCAGCAGGGGATCAAATACTTTTTTTCCCTCACTGTAAATCATCCCTCTCATCTGACCTCCCTCTCTATGTTCCAAACTGTGCTATGTTAGAAGAGAATACTGGTATTCCTCTCTTTCTCTCCCCTTTGCCAAGAGGCAAGCCATACTGGGCCAAACGAGTCTCCCCATAGTCTCACCGGACTCTCCATAGCCTCACCCTCAGGTAATTACATGCAGCCGGAGGAGAGAGAAGAAAGCATTTAATGTGATTTTACACTCTCAGTGCCGTGCTAACAGTATGTTTAAACCCCACAGCTGCAGCACAGTATGCCAGTATCTGCTAGCCAGGCATTCTGGACTACAGTATCAGCCAAGCATTTTATTCGCTACAGATTATCTCTAAATCCTTCTTTATCTAACTTGTCTGGGATTTAAACGTTTTCCCTGATATGTAGCACCAGGTGGTTGCTGTGCCACATGCCTGGTATACACAGGTAGTGGATGGGGTGAGTACGATGTACAGAGCTGAGAGGAAAAGCACACGGGAAAATGCACTATAAAAATGTATGCAATCCATTTGATCACGGTTTTGCGGCCAGGGTTGGTCACAAGACATTTGTCCAAGCACCTTTCATGGCTGAATGGATGGAAGGTTCTCATTCACCTTGTACTCACACATTCCTCTATCTCTATCTGCTCCTGCACTTAATAAAACCAGATAAGTTCTGGCTACTCGAACATTTTGAGGAAACCGATTACCTCAACAACAAAAAATTTTAAGAAACTTAAATAGCTGAAGTGAGCAGTACTACCTTCATATGAGTAATACAAATGCAGTTTTTTTTGTTATACTTCAATTTAACACCCACACTAAGCCACGCCTTCCCAGTGTGTCTTGCCTTTTCGGTTGAATTGTAGAGTTACCACCCATAACTGTATTTGGTAGTGACAGAGACATGGTTGTTGACTTCGTTTGATATCAGTCCCATGGCCTTCACCAAATAAGTTTCTAGGTAGCCCCCCCTGGGCCATGTGTAGCTCAGTTGGTAGAGCATGGCACTTGCAACGCCAGGGTTGTGGGTTTGTTTCCCACAGGGGGCCAGTATGAAGAAAAAAAGAATGTATACACTAACTGTAAGTCGCTCTGGATAAGAGCGTCTGCTAAATGACTAAAGATGTAAAATATATCTAATTTTAATTATCACATGCACTAGTATAACAGGTGTGGACCTTACTGTGAAATGCTTACAAGCCCTTAACCAACAATGTCGTTTTAAGAGAATACAGATAAAATATTTACTAAATAAACGAAAGTATAAAATAAAAAAAGTAACACAATAAAATAACTATAATGAGGCTGTATACAGGGGGTACTGGTACAGAGTCAATGTGCGGGGATACAGGTTAGTCTAGGTAATTTGTACATGTAGATAGGGGCAAAGTGAGAATGCATAGATAATAAACAGCGAGTAGCAGCAGTGTAAAATCAAAGGGGGCTGTGAATGCAAATACTCCGGGTGGCCATTTGATTAATTGTTCAGCAGTCTTATGGCTTGGGGGTAGAAGCTGTTAAGGAGCCTTTTGGACCTAGACTTGGCGCTCCGGTAACGCTTGCCATGCGGTAGCAGAGAGAACAGTCTATGACTTGGGTGACTGGAGTCTTTATTTTTATATTTTATATTTTTATGTTTTTTACATATTTAGCAGACGCTCTTATCCAGAGCGACTTACAGGAGCAATTAGGGTTAAGTGCCTTGCTCAAGGGCACATCGACAGATTTTTCACCTAGTCGGCTCGGGGATTAGAACCAGCGACCTTTCGGTTACTGGCACAACGCTCTTTACCACTAAGCTACCTTTGACAAATCTTTGGGCCTTCCTCTGACACCGCCTTGTATATAGGTCCTGGATGGCAGGAAGCTTGGCCCCAGTGATGTACTGGGTTGTACGCACTACCCTCTGTAGCGCCTTACAGTCGGATGACGAGCAGTTGCCATACCAGGCGGTGATGCAACTGGTCAGGATGCTCTCGATGGTGCAGCTGTAGAACATTTTGAGGATCTGGGAACCCATGCCAAATCTTTTCAGTCTCCTGAGGGGGAAAAGGCATTGTTGTGCACTCTTCACAACTTTCTTGTTGTGTTTGGACCATGACAGTTTGTTGGTGATGTGGACACCAAGGAACTTGAAACTCTCAACCCGCTCCACTACAGCCCCGTCGATGTGAATGGGGGCGTGTTCGGCCCTCCATTTCCTGTAGTCCACAATCATCTCCTTTGTCTTGCTCACATTGAGGGAGAGGTTGTTGTCCTGGCACCACACTGCCAGGTCTCTGACCTCCTCCCTATAGGCTGTCTCATTGTTGTCGATGATCAGACCTACCACCGTTGTGTCGTCAGCAAACTTAATGATGGTGTTGGAGTTGTGCTTGGCCACGCAGTCGTGGGTGAACAGGGAGTACAGGAGGGAACTAAGCACGCACCCCTGAGGGGCCCCCGTGTTGAGGATCAGCGTGGCAGATGTGTTGTTACCTACCCTTACTACCTGGGGGCGGCCTGTCAGGAAGTCCAGGATCCAGTTGCGGAGGGAGGTGTTTAGTCCCAGGGTCCTTAGCTTAGTGATGAGATTTGTGAGAACTATGGTGTGGAATGCTGAGCTGTAGTCAATGAACAGCATTCTCACAACATGTTATTTTTGTCCAGGTGGGAAAGGGCAGTGTGGAGTGCGATTGAGATTGCTTTTTAGAAATGTGTATGTGTTTGTGTGTGTTGAGCGGGTTGTATGTGTAAGCATGGATGTACAGTATGTGTTTATTTGTATGTGGGTGTATCGGTGTGTGCAGTAATACAGTATGTAGGGCTACCTACATACCTACCAGTTATTGCATATTATTGTCTCCTGAAACAAAGCAACGAAAGTCAACCAATCCCAAACAAATAAATTATAATTCAGAATGAAAGGATTAATAAAGTTAAAATCAAATCAAAACTCATCCAGCTACGACAGCATCATAATCACTGCCCAGCTGTAGGCCTAGTCTTATTTAATTTTTTATTTTTTAGGGGGTAGATCAGCTTTAATATTGCAGATAGATTAATAACTTCCATCAATGTAATTGTCTGAATAACTTCCAATCCCCCATGTTTTTTTTCTCTCGCAATATATATATATATATATATATATATATATATATATATATATATATATATATATATATATATATATATATATATATATACATACATACATACATATACACATACATACAATTGAAGTCGGAAGTTTACATACACCTTAACCAAATACATTTAAACTCAGTTTTTCACTCTTCCTGACATTTAATCCTAGTAGAAATTCCCTGTTTTAGGTCAGTTAGGATCACCACTTTATTTTAAGAATGTGAAATGTCATAATAATAGTAGAGAGAATGATTTATTTAAGCTTTTATTTCTTTCATCACATTCCCAGTGGGTCAGAAGTTTACATACACTCAATTAGTATGTGGTAGCATTGCCTTTAAATTGTTTAACTTGGGTCAAACGTTTCGGGTAGCCTTCCACAAGCTTCCCACAATAAGTTTAGTGAATTTTGGCCCATTCCTCCTGACAGAGCTGGTGTAACTGAATCAGGTTTGTAGGCCTCCTTGCTCGCACACTCTTTTTCAGTTCTGCTCACACATTTTCTATAGGATTGAGGACAGGGCTTTTTGATGGCCACTCGAATACCTTGACTTTGTTGTCCTTAAGACATTTTGCCACAACTTTGGAAGTATGCTTGTTCATTTGGAAGACCCATTTGCGACCAAGCTTTAACTTTCTGACTGATGTCTTGAGATGTTGCTTCAATATATCCACATAATTTTCCTTCCTCATGATTCCATCTATTTTGTGAAGTGCACCAGTCCCTCCTGCAGCAAAGCACCCCCACAGCATGATGCTGCCACCCACGTTCTTCACGGTTGGGAAGGTGATCTTCGTCTTGCAAGCTACCCCCTTTTTCCTCCAAACATAACAATGGTCATTATGGCCAGTTCTATTTTTGATTCATCAGACCAGAGGACATTTCTCCAAAAAGTATGATCTTTGTCCCCATGTGCAGTTGCAAACCGTAATCTGTCTTTTTTATGGCGGTTTTGGAGCAGTGGCTTCTTCCTTGCTGAGCGGCCTTTCAGGTTTTGTCGATATAGGACTCGTTTTACTGTGGATATAGATACTTTTGTACCTGTTTCCTCCAGCATCTTCACAAGGTCCTTTGCTGTTGTTCTGGGATTGATTTGCACTTTTCACACCAAAGTACGTTCATCTCTAGGAGACAGAACGCGTCTCCTTCCTGAGCGGTATGATGGCTGCGTGGTCCCATGGTGTTTAAACTTGCGTACTATTGTTTGTACAGATGAAAGTGGTACCTTCAGGCGTTTGGAAATTTCTCCCAAGGATGAACCAGACTTGTGGAGGTCTACAATTGTTTTTCTGATGTCTTGGCTGATTTATTTAGATTTTCCCATGATGTCAAGCAAAGAGGCACTGAGTTTGAACGTAGGCCTTGAAATACATCCAAAGGTACACCTCCAATTGACTCAAATGATGTCAATTAGCCTGTCAGAAGCTTCTAAAGCCATTACATCATTTTCTGGAATTTTCCAAGCTGTTAAAGGCACAGTCAACTTAGTGTATGTAAATTTCTGACAAACTGGAATTGTGATACAGTGAATTATAAGTGAAATAATCAGTCAGTAAACAATTGTTGGAAAAACTACTTGTGTCATGCACAAAGCAGATGTCCTAACCGACTTGCCAAAACTATAGTTTGTTAACAAGAAATGTGTGGAGTGGTTGAAAAACGAGTTTTAATGACTCCAACCTAAGTGATCCCCTGCTGATTTTGTACGTTTGCCCACTGACAAAGACATGATCAGTCTATAATTTTAATGGTAGGTTTATTTGAACAGTGAGAGACAGAATAACAACAAAACAATCCAGAAAAACGCATGTCAAAAATGTTATAAATTGATTTGCATTTTAATGAGGGAAATAAGTATTTGACCCCTCTGCAAAACATGACTTAGTACTTGGTGGCAAAACCCTTGTTGGCAATCACAGAGGTCAGACATTTCTTGTAGTTGGCCACCAGGTTTGCACACATCTCAGGAGGGATTTTGTCCCACTCCTCTTTGCAGATCTTCTCCAAGTCATTAAGGTTTTGAGGCTGACGTTTGGCAACTCGAACTTTCTGCTCCCTCCACAGATTTTCTATGGGATTAAGGTCTGGAGACTGGCTAGGCCACTCCAGGACCTTAATGTGTTTCTTATTGAGCCACTCCTTTGTTGCCTTGGCTGTGTGTTTTGGGTCATTGTCATGCTAGAATACCCATCCACGACCCATTTTCAATGCCCTGGCTGAAGCAAGGAGGTTCTCACCCAAGATTTGACAGTACATGGCCCCGTCCATCGTCCCTTTGATGCGGTGAAGTTGTCCTGTCCCCTTATCAGAAAAACACCCCAAAGCATAATGTTTCCACCTCCATGTTTGACGGTGGGAATGGTGTTCTTGGGGTCATAGGCAGCATTCCTCCTCCTCCAAACATGGTGAGTTGAGTTGATGCCAAAGACCTCGATTTTGGTCTCATCTGACCACAACACTTTCACCCAGTTCTCCTCTGAATCATTCAGATGTTCATTGGCAAACTTCAGACAGGCCTGTATATGTGCTTTCTTGAGGAGGGGGACCTTGCGGGCGCTGCAGGATTACAGTCCTTCACGGCGTAGTGTGTTACCAATTGTTTTCTTGGTGACTATGGTCCCAGCTGCCTTGAGATCATTGACAAGATCCTCCGGTGTAGTTCTGGGCTGATTCCTCACCGTTCTCATGATCATTGCAACTCCACGAGGTGAGATCTTGCATGGAGCCCCAGGCTGAGGGAGATTGACAGTTATTTTGTGTTTCTTCCATTTGCGAATAATCACACCAACTGTTGTCACCTTCTCACCAAGCTGCTTGGCGATGGTCTTGTAGTCCATTCCAGCCTTGTGTAGGTCTACAATCTTGTCCCTGACATCCTTGTTGAGCTCTTTGGTCTTGGCCATGGTGGAGAGTTTGGAATCTGATTGATTGATTGCTTCTGTGGACAGGTGTCTTTTATACAGGTAACAAGCTGAGATTAGGAGCGCTCCCTTTAAGAGTGTGCTCCTAATCTCAGCTCGTTACCTGTATAAAAGACACCTGGGAGCCAGAAATCTTTCTGATTGAGATAGGGTCAAATACTTATTTCCCTCATTAAAATGCAAATCAATTTATAACATTTTTGACATGCGTTTTTCTGGATGTTTTTGTTGTTATTCTGTCTCTCACTGTTCAAATAAACCTACCATTAAAATTATAGACTCATCATTTCTTTGTCAGTGGGCAAACGTACAAAATCAGCAGGGGATCAAATACTTTTTTCCCTCACTGTAGATGACTATAGGTTTGTATCTGCAGTGTGTTTAGCTGTAATGTGATGTCTCCGCCTCCGTCTGATGTAGAAAAGGTCATCCCATCTTATGGTGCGGCTCGTACAAAATCAGCAGGGGATCAAATACTTTTTTCCCTCACTGTAACTTTTGTATGACTGAAGTTTTTAGTGATAGGTCTAATGCTTTAATATTTAATTATTTCTGTCCTCCGAATTCATATTCATTATATAAATAGGTCCATTTAATTTTGTCTGACTTGCCGTTCCAAATAAAATGGAATATTATTTTCTCATATAATTTTTTTAAACTGTTCACTAGGCGTAGGCAATACCATAAGCAAATAGGTAAACTGGGATAATACTAAAGAGTTAATCAGGGTGATTTTTCCACAAATTGACAGGTATTTACCTTTCCATGGTAGCAATATCTTATCTATTTTTGCTAACTTTCTATTACAATTTATTGGAGTGAAATCATTTATTTCATTTAGGATATGTTTTTTATTTTGTTATTTTTTTTTCACCTTAATTTAACCAGGCAAGCCAGTTGAGAACAAGTTCTCATATACAACTGTGACCTGGCCAAGATAAAGCAAAGCCGTGCGATAAAAACAACAACACGAGTTACATATGGGGTAAAACAAAACATACATTCAAAAATACAACAGAAAATATATATTAAGTGTGTGCAAATGTAGCAAGTTATGGAGGTAAGTAGGCAATAGTGCAAAATAATTACAATTAGTATTAACACTGTAGTGATAGATGTGCAAGAGATAATGTGCAAATAGAGATACTGGGGTGCAAATGAGCAAAATAAATAACAATAAGGGGATGAGGTAGTTGTGTGGGCTAATTTCAGATGGGCTGTGTACAGGTGCAGGGATCGGTAAGGTGCTCTGACAACTGATGCTTAAAGTTAGTGAGGGAGATAAGAGTCTCCAACTTCAGAGATTTTTGCAGTTCGTTCCAGTCATTGGCAGCAGAGAACTGGAAGGAATGGTGGCCAAAGGAGGTGTTGGCTTTGGGGATGACCAGTGAGATATACCTGCTGGAGTGCATACTACGGGTGGGTGTTGCTATGGTGACCAATAAGCTAAGATAAGGCGGGGATTTGCCTAGCAGTGATTTATAGATGGCCTGGAGCCAGTGGGTTTGGCGACGAATATGTAGTGAGGACCAGCCATCAAGAGCGTACAGGTCACAGTGGTGGGTAGTATATGGGGCTTTGGTGACAAAACGGATGGCACTGTGATAGACTACATCCAATTTGCTGAGTAGAGTGTTGGAGGCTATTTTGTTAATGACATCGCCGAAGTCAAGGATCGGTAGGATAGTCAGTTTTACGAGGGCATGTTTGGCAGCATGAGTGAAGGAGGCTTTGTTGCTGGGGGGGGGGGGGCATGGGCAAGTTGCAGCAGAGGGTGCAGAGCTGGTGACCGGGGTAGTGGTAGCCAGGTGGAAAGCATGGCCAGCCGTAGCAAAATGCTTGTTGAAATTCATGATTATTGTAGATTTATCGGTTGTGATAGTGTTTCTAGCCTCAGTGCAGTGGGCAGCTGGGAGGAGGTGCTCTTATTCTCCATGGACTTTACAATGTCCCAAAACTTTTTGGAGTTAGTGCTACAGGATGCAAATTTATGTTTGAAAAAGCTAGCCTTTGCTTTCCTAACTGCTTGTGTATATTGGTTCCTAACTTCCCTGAAAAGTTGCATATCGCGGGGGCTATTCGATGCTAATGCAGTATGCCACAGGATGCTTTTGTGCTGGTGTAGGGCAGTCAACTCTGAGGAGAACCAGGGGCTATATCTGTTCTTAGTTCTGAATTTTTTGAATGGGGCATGCTTATTTAAGATTGAGAGGAAAGCACTTTTAAAGAACAACCAGGCATCCTCTACTGACGGAATGAGATCTATATCCATCCAGGATACCTGGGCCAGGTCAATTAGGATGGCCTGCTCGCTAAAGTGTTTTAGGGAGCGTTTGACAGTGATGAGGGGTGGTCGTTTGACCGCGGACCCGTTACGGACGCAGGCAATAAGGCAGTGATCGCTGAGATCCTGGTTGAAGACAGCAGAGGTGTATTTAGAGGGTAGATTTGTCAGGATGATATCTATAAGGGTGCCCATGTTTACAGATTTAGGGTTTGAACCTGGTAGGTTCCTTGATCATTTGTGTGAGATTGAGGGCATCTAGTTTGGATTGTAGGATGGCCGGGGTGTTAAGCATATCCCAGTTTAGGTCACCAAGCAGTATGAACTCTGAGGATAGATGGGGGGCAATCAATTCACATATGGTGTCCAGGGCACAGCTGGGGGCTGAGGGGGGTCTGTATGCTAATAACGGTCCTCTGAGTATATCAAAAAAGGTTTGGTAAACCTCGACTGTTATGCCATCCAACCCTGGAGTTTTCCCGGACTTAAAGTCTTTAATTGCATCCATAAGTTCCTCCTCTGTAATTTCACCTTCACATGAGTCTTTCTGTATGGCTGTTAATTTTACATTATCAATAGAAAAAAAATCCCTACAATTAGCTTCAGTTAGAGGAGATGGAGGTGACTGAAACAAAAACATATGCTTAAAGTACTTTGCTTCCTCCTTCAAAATATTATTTGCTGAATCATGTGTGACTCGTCATTTGTAACCGGTTTCAGTAAATTCTTTTTGGTAGCATTTCTATGTTGAAGATTAAACAATAATTTGGTGCATATTCCCCCATATTACATCCAGTTCGCTTCATTTTGTATAATTTATTACACTTGATCTTTCTTGAATAAGTTTCTCCATTTCTTTTTGTTTTTCCTCTAATTTATTCTGAGCCTCTATGTTACAATTTTTTTTTGCCATCTATATGTTCTGTTAGACCTTCTATTTAATTTGTTAGTATGGACTAAATTGCTTTTGTTTTCGAGAAGAGTACTGAATTGCATGGCCTCTAAAGGCACATTTAAAAGTGTCTCATACCATAAGGGGATTTGCTGTACCTACAGTGGGGGAAAAAAGTATTTAGTCAGCCACCAATTGTGCAAGTTCTCCCACTTAAAAAGATGAGAGAGGCCTGTAATTTTCATCATAGGTACACGTCAACTATGACAGACAAAATGAGGAAAAAAAATCCAGAAAATCACATTGTAGGATTTTTAATGAATTTATTTGCAAATGATGGTGGAATATATGTATTTGGTCAATAACAAAAGTTTCTCAATACTTTGTTATATACCCTTTGTTGGCAATGACACAGGTCAAACGTTTTCTGTAAGTCTTCACAAGGTTTTCACATACTGTTGCTGGTATTTTGGCCCATTCCTCCATGCAGATCTCCTCTAGAGCAATGATGTTTTGGGGCTGTCGCTGGGCAACACGGACTTTCAACTCCCTCCAAAGATTTTCTATGGGGTTGAGATCTGGAGACTGGCTAGGCCACTCCAGGACCTTGAAATGCTTCTTACGAAGCCACTCCTTCGTTGCCCGGGCGGTGTGTTTGGGATCATTGTCATGCTGAAAGACCCAGCCACGTTTCATCTTCAATGCCCTTGCTGATGGAAGGAGGTTTTCACTCAAAATCTCACGATACATGGCCCCATTCATTCTTTCCTTTACACGGATCTGTCGTCCTGGTCCCTTTGCAGAAAAACAGCCCCAAAGCATGATGTTTCTACCCCCATGCTTCACAGTAGGTATGGTGTTCTTTGGATGCAACTCAGCATTCCTCCAAACACGGCGAGTTGAGTTTTTACCAAAAAGTTATATTTGGGTTTCATCTGACCATATGACATTCTCCCAATCCTCTTCTGGATCATCCAAATGCACTCTAGCAATCTTCAGACAGGCCTGGACATGTACTGGCTTAAGCAGGGGGACACGTCTGGCACTGCAGGATTTGAGTCCCTGGCGACGTAGTGTGTTACTGATGGTAGGCTTTGTTACTTTGGTCCCAGCTCTCTGCAGGTCATTCACTAGGTCCCCCCGTGTGGTTCTGGGATTTTTGCTCACTGTTCTTGTGATCAATTTGACCCCACGGGGTGAGATCTTGCGTGGAGCCCCAGATCGAGGGAGATTATCAGTGGTCTTGTATGTCTTCCATTTCCTAATAATTGCTCCCACAGTTGATTTCTTCAAACCAAGCTGCTTACCTATTGCAGATTCAGTCTTCCCAGCCTGGTGCAGGTCTACAATTTTGTTTCTGGTGTCCTTTGACAGCTCTTTGGTCTTGGCCATAGTGGAGTTTGGAGTGTGACTGTTTGAGGTTGTGGACAGGTGTCTTTTATACTGATAACAAGTTCAAACAGGTGCCATTAATACAGGTAACGAGTGGAGGACAGAAGAGCCTCTTAAAGAAGAAGTTACAGGTCTGTGAGAGCCAGAAATCTTGCTTGTTTGTAGGTGACCAAATACTTATTTTCCACCATAATTTGCAAATAAATTCATAAAAAATCCTACAATGTGATTTTCTGGAGAAATAAAAATCTCAATTTGTCTGTCATAGTTGACGTGTACCTATGATGAAAATTACAGGCCTCTCTCATCTTTTTAAGTGGGAGAACTTGCACAATTGGTGGCTGACTAAATACTTTTTTCCCCACTGTATGTATGTCGGAAAAAAGCAGTTATAAATTCCTCTGTCCTAGTTAAAAACAAGTTATCATCCAATAGGCTTTGATTACATTTCCAATATCCTCGCCCACGTGGAAATTCAGTAAGAGTAATGTATATGGCAATTTTATGATGGTCCGACCGCATTCTGTCCCCTATCAACACTTTTTAAACTTTTGGTGCCAACGAGAATGACATAAGAAAGAAGTCAAGATGGCTAGCTTGATTGAGTCTCTGCCATGTATATAACACTAGGTCAGGATATTTAAGCCTCCATATATCTACTAGTTTTAATGTATCCATGACATTCATGATTTCCTGAAGAGCATGAGGGTGATAGTTTGTAGTGTGATATCCTTTGCGGTCCATTGAGCTATTTAAAGCAGTATTATAGTCTCCCACCATAATAATAGAGTCTTGTATTGATTGCAGGGTTGACAATGTATTATATATATTGTCAAAAAAGTGTGGATCATCATTATTTGGTCCGTAAAGGTTAATGAGCCATATCTGTTTATGGTCCAATAACATATTTGAAATCATCCATCTACCTTGCGGATCTGTTTGGACAATTTGCACATTCGGATCGAAATCACTGTTAATTAATATCATCACCCCTTTTGAGTTTCTTTGCCACCCACAAAACAGAAGCAGGTCAACCGCCAAAAATCATTTCCAATGCTCTCACCTGAATATATATATAGCTATAAAAATATATATATATCTATTCAAATATCTTGCAAATCTTAATTTCCATCATTATCAATGAATATGCATAATAATTTTGGCAGTTAATGCGAAGGATTGTTACCTATAACCCGGATTGCCATTGTATTACATTACATTTTTGTCAAGCAATTATTATTTTAGCAAACAATTATTGTGATTCATCCTATATTCTCCCTAACATCCTTACCCCCTTGCAACAGATGTGGGATTGTCACGCCCTGACTCTGGGGACTCCTATTTGTTGAGTCAGGGTGTGTAGTTTCTATGTGGTGTAGATCTATGTTATTGTCTAGTATGCATAGATCTATGTTGACCGGTGTGGTTCCCAATCAGAGGCAGCTGTCGCTCGTTGTCTCTGATTGGGGTCCATACTTAGGCAGCCTATTGGCACTAGTGGGTTGTGGGATCTTGTTCCGTGTAAGGTATGTTGTTTGTGTCTACCTTGGACTTCACGTTTCGTTTCGTTTCGGTTATTGTTTTGTCGTTGTGTTTATTAAGTTGAAATAAACATGTATGCATATCACGCTGCGCCTTGGTCTGACCCGTTCATCAACGATCGTGACAGGGATACACACACACACACACACACACCAACACACACACACACACACACATAGTCTTACACACTCAACCCCTTTCCTCCACAATCAACCATAAGCTCAGATGCTCACCGGTTGTTACATCCCAGAGCCCAAATCAAGAAAGGAACTGATTTACGAATGCATATACAGTTACAGCTGTTTGAGGAAACATTTACAAAAATGTGAGATTTGATTAACCTATGTCAAGTCCTAGGTAATGGAGATCAGATCCACCCTCATCCCCTGAAACACAAACACTCTGGTCCCCCGTTGTAACCATTTTTCCCAAGCATCTCTGTGCAGTCAGACCTTTGATTATTTTGTGCCACCAGGGCCACAATAACATGCCCCCTCTCTGATTGTCTGAGTGTGACCCCCTCCCCATGGGTTACTGCAACCAGTGTTGCCAGAACTGCCACTACCTGGGTGGGGGTACCCCACCGGAATCCCCACCGGCTAGTTACAAGGTCGTCAAGGTTCTCATTTGCAACTTTGAGAATTTCCTTGTATATTATGCTCTCCCATCAGGGGACTCTGGCTTTCTAGGACCAACCCTGCCAGGCAGGCTTAGAATCTTGAGGGGGCGGTGCTGCTCTAGTGGGTCTCTGACTGCATTTATATTTCTGTTTTGGTTGCATATAGGCAACTTACAGCAGGGCCATAAAACAGATGGGGACTTCTCTTTGGTGTATGGGTCACTCAGGTGGGTGTCTAGGATATAGGGTTGTGGACCGTTCCATCATGATAGGACAATAAATAAATAAAATAGATGTATACTTTATTAAAATATGTATATCCCTCATCTGCACAAAATTGAAAGCTCTCTCTCACAACCCCTGCTCATAGACATATGTTGGTTCTGGAATATGCAACCATTTCCTTTCTCACTCACTTAACGCCACACTTTTCCAAACACAAAAACGCACACTACACCTTCAATCACAATACATCCACACATACCCACATACTGTGCCTTCTATGTTTTCTGTTTGCTATGTTTTTATCTCCACTATGTTGATTGAGTACTTGTGTTCTAATTAGTTATATTTGAAGATATATTATTTTGCTTGTTATCCTTTCTTGTAATGCCGTCTTATCCCTTTATAAAATACTATAACTACTATAAATGTGTTTTATTATTACAATCCCTACCATGGCTAGTATTTGGTGTTCCATTAATCGACTCCTCTATTAGAACTTTCAGAATAGCCATGGAGTAGTCTTTGTGTCGCGGAACATTTGGTTGTCAATATACAGTTTATCGACTACGAGAGCAACACGCTTCCCTTTTAATCTATTTTCCTTGAAGATTGGGTACAGAACTTTACGCCGTTCTGCAATCTCCCTCGGGAACTGATCATTCATGCCTATTTTCGTGCAAGCAAGTATTTTACCTAGGCTTTTAACCATTACTTTATCCTTAAATAAAGCAAAATTGGCAACGATTGGACGCTCATATCTCTGTCCTCTTTGTCCAAAACCGTGTACATGTTCGAGTTGGATTTTATCGACAGCATCGAGTGGGATTTGAAGCGCTGTAAGAAAGATGTCCTTCACAATTCTTTCGGTAACCTCTCCTTATTTTTCTTGGATACCCGTAAGTACTAGATTTTCTCTCATCGATCTAGTCTGTATGTCTAGTAAGGCTCTCTCAAAAAGTTGTTCTCCTTTTTAAGTTCCTTAACGTCCGTTTCTATCTTAGCTTTTTTTGTATGTTTCTCCATTATCGCTGCTTTTTCATCACTCATTTCAAGACTCGCCTTCAACTCCTTTACATCCTTGCTGACCAACTCTAGTATGCCCAGTTTGTCATTTATTGACTTCAACAGATCGCTTTCCACACTTACCAGTCCCAGTGGTGAAAAGCATAAATCATCTGTATCCGTCGAGGAGTCACGTTTTCTCTTGGAGATTGATTCTCCTCGTTTATCCTCCATCATGTTTGAGTGTTGCTTGTTGTTGTAATATTTGTCGATACATTTCTCTAGCCTTATGATTTGTTTTGTGTTATTGTTCAGATTGAATGTTCTTACCCACAAGTATATGAAGTGCTAATATTTAGTCTAACTGAATATTACGTTTTTATCTTGAGGTGATTCGCACCGCCGTGTGTTCAATACGCCATCTTCTTGGCCTAGTCTTACTGTAACCCACTACAGCAGCTGAGCAGACAGACATTATATAATACGATCTCCCGGATGACAAAGAGAAATAGAAACTACAATCCCGGCATATATAATTTATATGGACATATAACTGTTTTCAGGTAAGGGTTCCTCTCACAGCGCATTCATATCTCATCTATTATTCAACTGTTAAGAGAGGAGAGAAGCCTCATCTGTGATTCTGACACTCTCAGTGTTCAACGAGCCCCATCAGCTACTATCAGAGGAGCGCAGTAGAGGCAAGGCCCTCAGCAACCCTGATGCTGTTACACCCTACTGAAACGCCCAGCCTACAGCATCAGCCTCAGAGCAGAGTAGAGGCAAGGCTCCCTGATGCTAGCACACCCTTTATATAAACTTTAGTGTCTTAGCCTGGTAGAGCTCATAGAGGCAGGCGAATAGCTGCAGATGTAGGATCTTAATTTGCCCAGGTTGTCACAGCAGTAAAATAATCCTGCAGCAACAGGAAATGTGAATTATTGTGTGGATTATAATTAGTGGACATTTTTGTAGGGGTTGATACATTTTTTGTTTGTCTGAAATTTTAAAGAGGAAACTTTAGAAGCCTTTTAAAACCAGCAATACACTACAGGTTTGCATTTCCTGCTGTGCAGAAAATGTTCTGCAACAACAGGGTGATCAAATTAAGATCCTACATCTGTAGCTAGCCTACCCCATATGCTGCAGTTTGGGGCTCAGAGCGGAGGCAAGGCCCTCAGCAGCTTTGCCTGACACTGTTGTACCTGCTATTGAAACTTCCATCCACATACACAGAGTGTACAAAACATTAGGAACACCTTCCTAATATTGAGTTGCACCCCATTTTACCTTCAGAACAGCCTCAATTTGTCGGGGCATGGGATACAAGGTGTCGAAAGCATTCCACTGGGATACTGGCCCATGTTGATTCCAATACTTCCCACAATTGTGTCAAGTTGGCTGGATGTCCTTTGTGTGGTGGACCATTCTTGATACACACAGGAAACTGTTGAGCATGAAAAAACCCAGCAGCGGTGCAGTTCTCGACACACTCAAACTAGTGCGCCTGGCACCTACTACCATACCCCGTTCAAAGGCGCTTAAATATTTTGTCTTGCCCATTCACCATCTGAATGGCACACATACACAATTCATGTCTCAATTGTCTCAAGGCTTAAAAATCATTATTTAATCTGTCTCCTCCCCTTCATCTACACTGATTGAAGTGGATTTAACAGGTGACATCAATACGGGATCATAGCTTTCACCAGGATTCACCTGATCAGTCTATGTCATGTCATGTTTTGTACACACAGTATATATCTAGCTAGCCTACTCACTTTTCTATAGAAAACAACATCCTACTATAGTCATGACAATTTTACACCCGCTGTAGAACCCCCCAGCCTACTACAGCCCTGACAGTTAGAGCTCTCGCTGGCAGCTAGCTAGCGTATAGTCCCATGGGCATCCACTGGGGAACATTGCTAGAGTTTAGACACATTTTTTAGCAGTTTGCTGAAATTCTGTGGTAATTCTGATATGTTTGAGGATCGCTGTCAATTGGCGAGCCCACTCTGTTGGTGAAGCCACTTAATATGATGATCCTCTTTTACTATTTCTCTCTCTGTCCCAGCTCAAGTATGAAACCCTCGCTGACGCGTGCAGAATATATATATTTTTTAACCAGCCACCAGTAGTTTTTTAATAAGGTGTAACATTTTATGGGCGGATTCCTCACATAAAGGAGTGTTGAAGGATCGCGGATGGGGTGATTGAAAATGTGATTGTGGAATGACTGAATGGGTCTATTATTGATGAGGAGAAAGCCTGTACTCTGAGGAAGAGAGGATGTTGGTTGGTTTCCCCCCAGCTTACTGCACCCCTCTGGTAATTTACTGTCTGCAGCCCAGTGTTTAAGTCTGCTGAGTACCTGAGCTTAGTAAATAGTCGTCCATTTTGAGTGTGATGTAGGGAGAGGAGCCAGGAAGCAGGAGGCAGATGTATCAGTGAACACCATGTTACTCTTTACAATGTGTGCCTCTAAATAAAACAAGGACTCCAGTTGCACCCTGCTGTATCATAACACTGTTGTCTGTTACTAATGACTGTTAGGATCACCAGTTATTACCTCACTAACAGTATTGCCTTACTAACAGTTTAGTTGATATCATGGCCATCACAAGTCTTTCCCTGGATAAGCCCTTTCCCTACAGTAGGTTTGCCTACAGATGTTTGGCCATTATTTAAAAAATAACCTGGTTATTACATATCACAACCATGTTTGTTTGAACTAATGGCTGCTTTGGGAGAGTACACCAGTTATTATCACCTTGCTAACAGTATAGCCCAGCGTTGATGCCATGGCTAACACAAGTCTTTCCCTGAGTAGGAACACTAACGGAAAACTGTAAATTATACGGTAGTTGTTTGTATTATCAGTAGTAAAATACTCTGAAACATTTTGCTGCAGCAAACTGTAAATTATGCATTGTGGAAAACTTTTGGGGGCGGGGAAATAATTGCTGTATTCCGAATGGTACTGTAATTCCACCCCACAGAATGCAGTACTTTAGCGCATTTTTTGGAGCGCCAAAAACCTTTTGACCACTAGTGGGTGCATGGTATTGTTGTTTATGGATCATTAACATATTTGGAGGTGTGCCTTGTAAGAGGCTATATTTGTTGCACCCTTGAGTGAGAATTCTACAAGGATGATAAAGATGATTCTGGCCCAGTGGGAGTGAGATTGTTTTTGAGAGAATGGATCCTTACCTTCTGGCTGACCAATATGTGGTGTCAGGTTGGGTGTAGAAGAGCTTGAGAACTGTTGAGATGGTGAAAGTAACTTGAATTGGACTCAGGGATGAGAACTGTGACTTGCTTTTCTTTCCGGAGCAGGGCACCGTTGAAAGGAGTGATAACTGGGGTGGCGTTAAGTGTTGTGGAGGATCAACTAAAATGTCAGTTTCCCGGTGTCTGTGACGCCCGCCATTTGGTGTGATGCAGACCCGGTGGAGAGCGTGGTGAAACAAAGAAGACACTGTCTGTCCAGCTGAGTTTTGATGCAGTCTTTACCCAACAAAGTTAAGTTAATATGTGTCAGTTATCCCGTTTTGTCCTGAACCCATTATGGTGTTTTAGGTGCCAAGCTTATGGTCATGTTGCAGCAGTGTGTAGGAGGGAGATTCCTAAATGTGGGAAGTGTGCAGATGTTAACTGTAGGGGTACCCATGGTGCTGGAGATCAGAAGTGTCTGGTGAGAGAAAGGCAGATTGAGGTTGACATGATCAGAGTAGTACAGAAGGCATCGTATGCTGAGGCATTGAAGAGAGTATTAGAGGAAGATGGGTCCAGGACAAGGGATCCTAAGAGGATCTCTGTGAGTAGGCCGAGGCCAATAGAGAGTGATAGGAATAACATGTGTAAGTTTTTGTTTTGTTTTGTTCATAGCCATGGATATCAACTGTACCGCAGACATGGAACATATAGTACATTCGGAAAGTATTCAGACCCTTTGACTTTTTCCACATAATGACAAAGCAAAAACACATTTTTAGAAATTTTTGCTAATATAAAACAAAAAACAAAATGAAATATCACATTTACATAAGTATTCAGACCCTTTACTCAGTACTTTGTTTAAGCACCTTTGGCAGCTATTACAGCCTCTCGTCTTCTTGGGTATGACGCTACAAGCTTGGCACACCTGTATTTGGGGAATTTCTCCCATTCTTCTCTGCAGAGCCTCTCTAGCTCTGTCAGGTTGGATGGGGAGCGTGGCTGCACAGCTATTTTCAGGTCTCTCCAGAGATGTTCAAGACCGGGCTCTGGTTCGGCCACTCAAGGACATTCAGAGACTTGTCCCGAAGCCACTCCTGCGTTGTCTTGGCTGTGTGCTTAGGGTCGTTGTCCTGTTGGAAGGTGAACCTTCGCCCCAGTCTGAGGTCCTGAGTGCTCTGGAGCAGGTTTTAATCAAGGTTCTCTCTGTACTCTTCTCCGTTCATCTTTCTCTTGATCCTGACTAGTCTCCCAGTCCCTGCCGCTGAAAAACATCCCCACAGCATGATGCTGCCACCACCATGCTTCACCGTAGGGATGGTGCCAGGTTTCCTCCAGACGTGACGCTTGGCATTCAGGCGAAAGTGTTCAATCTTGGTTTCATCAGACCAGAGAATCTTGTTTCTCATGGTCTGAGAGTCCGTTGGGTGCCTTTTGTCAAACTCCAAGCGGGCTGACATGTGCCATTTACTGAGCAGTGGCTTCCGTCTGGCCACTCTACCATAAAGGCCTGTATTGGTGGAGTGCTGCATAGATGGTTGTCCTTCTGGAAGGTTCTCCCATCTCCACAGACGAACTCTGGAGCTCTGTCAGAGTGACCATCGGGTTCTTGGTCACTTCCCTGACCAAGGGCCTTCTCCCCTGTCGGCCAGCTCTAGGAAGAGTCTTGGTGGTTCCAAACTTCTTCCATTAAAAATGATGGAGGCCACTGTGTTCTTGGGGACCTTCAATGCTGCATAAATGTCTATTTTTGTTTTTAAAAACATTTAGGGGGTAGATAAGCTTTAATATTGCAGATAGATTGTAACTTCCATCAATGTAATTGTCTGCATCATTTCCAATCCCCCATATGTTTTTTCTCTCACAAGTATGTATATATATATATATATATATATATATATATATATATATATATATATATATATATATACATACAGTGGGGAAAAAAAGTATTTAGTCAGCCACCAATTGTGCAAGTTATCCCACTTAAAAGGATGAGAGAGGCCTGTAATTTTCATCATAGGTACACGTCAACTATGACAGACAAAATGAGGAAAAAAAATCCAGAAAAACACATTGTAGGATTTTTAATGAATTTATTTGCAAATTATGGTGGAAAATAAGTATTTGGTCAATAACAAAAGTTTATCAATACTTTGTTATATACCCTTTGTTGGCAATGACACAGGTCAAACGTTTTCTGTAAGTCTTCACAAGGTTTTCACACACTGTTGCTGGTATTTTGGCCCATTCCTCCATGCAGATCTCCTCTAGAGCAGTGATGTTTTGGGGCTGTCGCTGGGCAACACGGACTTTCAACTCCCTACAAAGATTTTCTATGGGGTTAAGATCTGGAGACTGGCTAGGCCATTCCAGGACCTTGAAATGCTTCTTACGAAGCCACTCCTTCGTTGCCCGGGCGGTGTGTTTGGGATCATTGTCATGCTGAAAGACCCAGCCACGTTTCATCTTCAATGCCCTTGCTGATGGAAGGAGGTTTTCACTCAAAATCTCACGATAAATGGCCCCATTCATTCTTTCCTTTACACATATCAGTCGTCCTGGTCCCTTTGCAGAAAAACAGCCACAAAGCATGATGTTTCCAACCCCATGCTTCACAGTAGGTATGGTGTTCTTTGGATGCAACTCAGCATTCTTTGTCCTCCAAACATGACGAGTTGAGTTTTTACCAAAAAGTTATATTTTGGATTCATCTGACCATATGACATTCTTCCAATCCTCTTCTGGATCATCCAAATGCACTCTAGCAAACTTCAGATGGGCCTGGTACTGGCTTAAGCAGGGGTACACATCTGGCACTGCAGGATTTGAGTCCCTGGCGGCGTAGTGTGTTACTGATGGTAGGCTTTATTACTTTGGTCCCAGCTCTCTGCAGGTCATTCACTAGGTCCCCCCCGTGTGGTTCTGGTATTTTTGCTCACCGTTCTTGTGATCAGTTTGACCCCACGGGGTGAGATCTTGCGTGGAGCCCCAGATCGAGGGAGATTATCAGTGGTCTTGTATGTCTTCCATTTCCTAATAATTGCTCCCACAGTTGATTTCTTCAAACCAAGCTGCTTACCTATTGCAGATTCAGTCTTCCCAGCCTGGTGCAGGTCTACAATTTCGTTTCTGGTGTCCGTTGACAGCTCTTTGGTCTTGGTCATAGTGGAGTTTGGAGTGTGACTGTTTGAGGTTGTGGACAGGTGTCTTTTATACTGATAACAAGTTCAAACAGGTGCCATTAATACAGGTAACGAGTGGAGGACAGAGGAGCCTCTTAAAGAAGAAGTTACAGGTCTGTAAGAGCCTGAAATTTTGCTTGTTTGTAGGTGACCAAATACTTATTTTCCACCATAATTTGCAAATAAATTCATAAAAAATCCTACAATGTGATTTTCTGGAGAAAAAAAATCTCAATTTGTCTGTCATAGCTGACGTGTACCTATGATGAAAATTACAGGCCTCTCTCATCTTTTTATGTGGGAGAACTTGCACAATTGGTGGCTGACTAAATACTTTTTTTCCCCACTGTACATACACATACATATACACACACATACATATAAATACATATACATTCATATATATATATATAGAACCAGTTCGGATTTAAGTATAACTTTTGTATGACTGAAGCTTTTAGTGATAGGTCTAATGCTTTAATATTTAATTATTTCTGTCCTCCAAATTTATATTCATTATATAAATAGGCCCGTTTAATTTTGTCTGGCTTGCCGTTCCAAATAAAATGGAATCTTTTTTTCTCATATAATTTTAAAAACTGTTTGCTGGATTTTTTTGTTGTTATTCTGTCTCTTGCTGTTCAAATAAACCTACCATAAAAATTATAGACTGATCATTTCTTTGTCAGTGGGCAAACGTACAAAATCAGCAGGGGATCAAATACTTTTTTCCCTCACTGTAGATAAGAGAAATAGATTAATAGGGAGACTGTGAACGGCCTCACACTCCAGTACAGTAGGTGGCAGTGTATGCACCTCTCGATGCGATCCGCCAATACAAATTTAAAGAAGAAGATGCGCCCCGTACCAACTTAAATCCTAAGTGGTTATAGTGCCCCATAAATGTAAAATGTATAGGGGACAGATTGGAGTGGCAGGAAGTCTTAAACCTTAAATGGTTGAGCATTTTGAGATGTCCTTTTGGACTGTTTTGCCCTGTAGTCGCACTGCCAATTTGGAAGCCTTTATTAAGGCCTCTAGAAATGCAAGTGATATAAAACACAAAATATTCATTAGTATTCTGTAATGTTTTTAAACACTTTACCTAACACTTTTCCCAAACTCAGTCCTGCTATATGCAATGATGTCATGTATCTTGTAAAGTGATGAAAATGTGATGTGTTCAGTGGATATGGTGAATGGGGTTGTGATGTTGTAAACAGTGGTAATAGACGACTGTTGTGCTGCTGATGTCAGCATGAAAATAGTAATAAAACTATTTCATAGGTTGTAATGGTATAGTTATCATGTATAAAATGGAACAGTAGGAAATGAGAATTGGTCATATATTTCTCAGAGACGTATATAAGATGCCAGCAGTGTTTGCCTGTCAAGGGTGAGCTATCGATTGCCTCTCAATTACAAACCCATTAGATAACTCACTTCCTACTCTAAAGCCAATTATGCATTAACCATAGAGCCATGACCTCTGTGAACCCTAGTGACCTCACACCCTAATCCCATAGATCAGAGGCAGCACTTAACCCCTCCTTTACACCCTCCTATTCCTTATTTTCCTTGATATCGCTCCATTTTCTTTCCCTCTCTACCCCTCTCAGTGATCCTAACTGTTACTGAGAAGACACCATCTGATCTTTTAGCTCAGCTCAACACTTCTCTTAGCTAATTTCTTCACAGCTCTAGCCTTCAGTACCCTCCAGCCCTGCTGCGCTCACCTGACCTGAATAGAGAATGGATCATGTGTAATACTGGAACCTTTGACTCTGTGCGTGCGTGCATGTGAGTGTGCGTGCGTGCGGACGTGCGTGTGTATTGTATGTGCAACGTGTACGTGCATAAGTGCGTGTATGTGTGTTTATGTTGCCCCATGCATGTGTGTGTTCAGTCTCTTCCCAGTCATCCCCATCAGGCCTAGCTGGGCTGCAGCTCATTTTGTTTTACCTGAGAGAATTGCTGCATAGTAATAGGTCTCTCTCTCTCTCTCTCTCTCTCATCTCTCTCTCTCTCTCTCTCTCTCTCTCTCTCTCTCTCTCTCTGTCTCTCTCTCTCTTTCTCTCTCTCTCTCTCTCTCTCTCTCTCTCTCTCTCTCTCTCTCTCTCTCTCTCTCTCTCTCTCTCTCTCTCTCTCTCTCTCTCTCTCTCTCTCCCTCCCTCCCTCTGTCCCTCCCTCTCTCCCATCTCTCTCTCACTCTCTCTTTTTTCTCCATCTAAGAGGTTAGGTTCAGATGATCTCAGCTGAGATTAGCTGTTGCTTATACCTGCTAGCGTTTAATTTTATTGTATCTCTTTGATTCTAACACAGCCATCACTCTGTATTTTGCCTGTTGGATGGAAGTGGGAAGCTATTTGTGAAACAGACATGGGAGGTGAAAGCACTCGTGAGATCTCATCTCTACATCTGATCTGTCTTTCAGTAAATATTAATCTGGAGGTGAGGTGAGGTTAGCACTGCACTGCTTCACTGGTGAAAGGCTCTGTGGAGGAGAGAGAGAGTGAGATGGAAAGAAAAATAATGGGGAGAACAGTCGGTCTCTCTGTATGGGAGTGTGTGCGTATGTGTGTGTGTGTGTCCTCATTCGGCATTGCAGGATATACACTGAGTATACCAAACATTAGGAATACCATGTTGACTGCAATGCTTCCCACAGTTGTGTCAAGTTGGTTGGTTGTCCTTTGGGTGGTGGATCATTCTTGATACACACGAGAAACTGTTGAGCATGAAAAACTCAGCAAGGTTGCAGTTCTTGACATGAAACGGTGCGTCTGGCACCTACTACCATATCCATTTAAAGGCACTTAAATATTTTCCCTTGCCCATTCACCCTCTGAATGGAACACATACGCAATCCATATCTCAATTGTCTCAAGGCTTAAAAATCCTTCTATAACCTGCCTCCTCCCCTTCATCTACATTGATTGAAATGGATTTAACAAGTGATGACATCATAGTTTTCACCTGGATTCACCAGGTCAGTATGTCATGGAAAGAGCAGGTGATCTTAATATTTGGTATACTCAGTGTAAGCAGGAGCTGAGATGCTGAGAGCAGAGGACAGATATTTAACGCTCCAGATATAGACCCAGATATAGTGTGTGTCTGTGTGTGTGTCACATTTGTATGTGACTTTTCCTCTGTCTCCCCTGTCTCCCCTTGCCCCTCATATCACTGACAATCGACACCAGTTAAATGGCCAGGGCTGGGGCTGGGAGATGAGGGCCGGGTTGGGTTGGAAGGATTGATCTGTTTGGGATTCTGCTGTTGCATCTAAAGAGGGGCTAAAGAGGACTCGATAACTCACACTAATCCTCACACACACACACACACACACACACACACACACACACACACACACACACACACACACACACACACACACACACACACACACACACACACACACACACACACACACACACACACACACACACACACACACACACACACACACACACACACACACACACACACACTGACTGGCACTGCTGGTATACTGGCCCTGTGTGGGGAGCTGGAGGAGGAAGATATAATTGTAGAGGAAGGGAGAAAGATGGAAGAAGGGGAGAAAGGGATAGATGTGTTCGAGGAGGAGGAGGAGAGAGGGGTGGAAGAGGAGGAGAGAGGGGTAGAAGAGAAGGAGAAAATAGAATAGAGAAAGAGAGAGACAGGAGTGGAGGAGAAAGAGGGGGATGGAGCAGGATGATAGAGGGAGATGATGGATAATGGAGGAGAGAATATAACACAGATGCAGGTGCAGAGGTGAGGAGTGTTGCATGATCCCACGATTTTCACAGTCAAAACACACAATATCACATATCACATATTGCACTCATCACTGGCCATAATATTCTCTATTAGTGGGAAGAGGGTGTTTGTCACAGGGTGTGTTTTGTTGTTGTTTTCAACGCCCCCTGTCATACACACATTGATATGCCAGTAACAGGAAGAGAAGAGAATAATGATGACTAGATAAGATAATGATGCAGAGATAGAATTGGGGGAGAACAGAGTTCCAACGCCTTACTATGGTAAACAGCAAACAAATGATCATTTCAGCAAATTCCTGTTTGAAAATTTGCATGAAAATAGTTCTAGAAAACGACCGTTCTACATCACCCCTTCTTATAGAGCAGCTTCTTATAGACACTTTCTGCTATATCTACATGTTGTATTCATCACTCCTTCCTTCTCAGGTTATATCTGCAGTTTATAACCACCTTCACCCTTCTTATGAACACTTCATAACATCTACAGGTTCTAGTTGCCCATTAACTCCCTTTCCACAGATCAAGTATGGCTTCATTAATATTCCCACAGGTGGTTCATTATGCATTAGGTATCATAAGAGGCAGTTGAATAATTTACTCCCGGGCACTCTACGGGGGTGTTACCCTGAATCACTCACAGACAGATCTATGGAGAAGAGAGAGAGAGATGAGAGAGAGAAGGAGGGAGAGATATGGAATAGGCGTGCAGTCTCTATGGTTATGTGGAGGGGGTGGGGGGGGGGGGGGGGGTTCGGGGGATTTCGAGTGTGCTATGCGTGTGTGCATACTTTGTTTGTTTGTGTGCTTACTTTGTGTTTGTGTTTGTGTGCATGTGCGTGTTTGTGTGCAGAGATGGGCAGTATTTCTGTTACATTTGAAATATGTATTTAATTACTTTGGAGTATTTTATCATTTTAATTACACTACATTCCAATGTATTTTGTAATTCCAAAATATTGTAATTTGTATTTTCAAAATACCAAATTAATTTCTAAATAATTCTAAAAAGAATTACAGCGGTCACATTCAATTGGCCCACCTTCACCCTTGTATCAGAAGATCAGAAGCTCCATGCCTGTGATAAGAGGGTCTACTAAATGAACTACATATAAATGAATATGTCAAAATGTTGATAAATACTTTGTTGAAGGAAAATGTACTTCATAAGAAATGTTGTTCTCTCACCCAGCTATCTTAAGATGCATTCAAATTTTACATTGTCATTTGCAGACACTCTTATCAAGGGTGACTTACAGTAGTGAGTGCATAATACTTTTTCCCCCCATGAGAATCAAACCCACAATCCTTGCATTGCAAGCACCATGCTGTCAAGGTCGAGGTAAGGAGTAGACCAAGGCGCAGCATGATGAACAAACATGACTTTAATTAGTTAAAGCGTCAAAATACAAAACAAAACACGACTCGTGACGTCCACGGTATCAATGACCGAACACGGAACAAAAACCCACAACCACAAAGGGAAAACATACAGTTTAATATGGCTCCCAATCAGAGACAACCAGCCAACAGCTGACACTCGTTGCCTCTGATTGGGAGTCACTCAGGCAAACATAGAATACAACAAACTAGAATGAACACCAACATAGAAATACACACATAGAAATGAGAACACACCCTGGCTCAACATAATGAGTCCCACAGACGCAGGGTGTGGACAACATGCTCTACAACACTGAGCCCCACATGGGAATGTATAATTGTAAGTTGCTCTGGATAAGAGTGTCTGCTAAATAACTACAATGTAAATGTTAATGTGAAAATACAAAGCATGCTGAGTATTATTCTAATGAGCTCCGCCCCGAAAGAAGCCCCCCCCCCCCCCCCCCCCCCCCCCCCCACCACCTCATTTTGGTATGTTCATTTTCACGCCTACATTTACATTTTGGTCATTTAGCAGACACTCTTATCCAGAGTGACTTGCTCAACTAAGGTAGATAAACAACAACATATCACAGTTATAGGAAGAAAAACGTTTTTGTAACCGTTACTGAAAATGTTGTTGCAGTTCGAGCCATCAAAATATATGTATTTTTATTAACTATATTACAAATTAAAGTATTTTGTAGGTTATTTTGATACATTAATCTATATGGTATTTTGTATCTGTATTTTGTAATTCTATTTTGTAATTCTATTTTTGTCCTCCCTACCTATATCTTAATAAAAGGAAAGGTTGGCATTGATTTGTGCAGCTGCTTTAATCAGTGCTTGTCAACATGTAGTTGTGACCTGCCAATTTCAATTGGCATGCAAACAAAGGTACATTTAGCCCACGCTTATTTTCATGCATTTTCTCACTCAGTCTCAAACACTTACTATGAGTAT